>NW_028142382.1:0-76848 GCF_055691185.1 Crinia signifera
TGTGACTGGTTCTGCAGGTATTCAATTAAACTAGGGTTAGGAAAGACCTCAATAAGTTATGGAGAGCAAATAAAGCCCTTATGCAAATTAGTTCAGAATTGAGATCATATGATTGGTTGATGCAACTGTCATTCAAAATAAACCATTCTGATTGGTTTATATACTGTCAGTCAACAGTTTTCTATTTTACAACTTTTGCTGGGACTATCATGCATTAGTCTTCAACCAGCAATACAATTGGTCAAGAATGCTCTTGTTATCAACTATCTGTGGCTGGTTCTGCAGGTATTCAATTAAACTAGGGTTAGGAAGGACCTCAGTAAGTTATGGAGAGCAAATAAAGCCCTTATGCAAATTAGTTCAGAATTGAGATAATCTGATTGGTTGATGCAACTGTCATTCAAAATAAGCCATTCTGATTGGTTTATATACTGTCAGTCAACAGTTTTCTATTTTACAACTTTTGCTGGGACTATCATGCATTAGTCTTCAACCAGCAAGACAATTGGTCAAGAATGCTCTTGTTATCAACTACCTGTGGCTGGTTCTGCAGGTGTTCTATTAGACTAGGGTGAGGAAGGACCTCAGTAAGTTATGAAGAGCAAATAAAGCCCTTATGCAAATTAGTTCTGAATTGAGATCATATGATTGGTTGATGCAACTGTCATTCAAAATAAGCCATTCTGATTGGTTTATGTACTGTCAGTCAACAGTTTTCTATTTTACAACTTTTGCTGGGACTATCATGCATTATTCTTCAACCAGCAAGACAATTGGTCAAGAGTGCTCTTGTTATCAACTATCTGTGGCTGGTTTTGTAGGTTTTCAATTAAACTAGGGTTAGGAAGGACCTCAGTAAGTTATGAAGAGCAAATAAAGCCCTTATGCAAATTAGTTTAGAATTGAGACCATCTGATTGGTTGATGCAATTGTCATTAAAAATAAGCCATTCTGATTGGTTTATGTGCTGTCAGTCAACAGTTTTCTATTTTATAACTTTTGCTGGGACCATCATGCTAAAATCTTTAACCAGAAAGTCAATTCGTCAAGAATGTAGTCAACAGTTTTCTATTTTACAACTTTTGCTATCACCATCACGCAATAGCCTTCAAACAGCAAGACAAGTGGTCAATAATGTTCTTGTTATCAACTATCTGTGGCTGGTTCTGCAGGTGTTCAATTAAAATAGGGTGAGGAAGGACCTCAGTAAGTTATGAAGAGCAAATAAAGCCCTTATGCAAATTGGTTCAGAATTGAGATCATTTGATTGGTTGATGCAACTGTCATTCTAAATATGCCATTCTGATTGGTTTATGTACTGTCAGTCAACAGTTTTCTATTTTACAACTTTTGCTGGGACTATCATGCATTAGTCTTCAACCAGCAAGACAATTGGTCAAGAATGCTCTTGTTATCAACTATCTGTGGCTGGTTTTGTAGGTTTTCAATTAAACCAGGGTTAGGAAAGACCTCAGTAAGTTATGGAAAGCAAATAAAGCCCTTATGCAAATTAGTTTAGAATTGAGACCATCTGATTGGTTGATGCAATTGTCATTCAAAATAAGCCATTCTGATTAGTTTATGTACTGTCAGTCAACAGTTCTTTATTTCACAACTTTTGCTGGGACTATCATGCATTAGTCTTTAACCAGCAAGACAATTGGTAAAGAATGCTCTTGTTATCAACTATCTGTGTCTGGTTTTGTAGGTTTTCAATTAAACTAGGGTTAGGAAGGACCTCAGTAAGTTATGGAGAGCAAATAAAGCCCTTATGCAAATTAGTTCAGAATTGAGACCATCTGATTGGTTGATGCAATTGTCATTCAAAATAAGCCATTCTGATTGGTTTATGTGCTGTCAGTCAACAGTTTTCTATTGTATAACTTTTGCTGGGACCATCATGCAATAGTCTTCAACCAGCAAGACAATTGGTCAAGAATGTAGTCAACAGTTTTCTATTTTACAAATTTTGCTGGCACCATCACGCAATAGCCTTTAACCAGCAAGACAATTGGTCAAGAATGTTCTTGTTATCAACTATCTGTGGCTGGTTCTGCAGGTGTTCAATTAGACTAGGGTGAGGAAGGACCTCAGTAAGTTATGAAGAGCAAATAAAGCCATTATGTAAATTAGTTCAGAATTGAGATCATCTGATTGGTTGATGCAACTGTCATTCAAAATAAGCCATTCTGATTGGTTTATATACTGTCAGTCAACAGTTTTCTATTTTACAACTTTTGCTGGGACTATCATGCATTAGTCTTCAACCAGCAAGACAATTGGTCAAGAATGCTCTTGTTATCAACTTTCTGTGGCTGGTTCTGCAGTTGTTCAATAAGACTAGGGTAAGGAAGGACCTCAGTAAGTTATGAAGAGCAAATAAAGCCATTATGCAAATTAGTTCAGAATTGAGACCATCTGATTGGTTGATGCAACTGTCATTCAAAATAAGCAATTCTGATTGGTTTATGTACCATCAGTCAACAGTTTCCTATTTTACAACGTTTGCTGGGACCATCATGCAATAGTCTTCAACCAGCAAGACAATTGGTCAATAATGTTCTTGTTATCAACTATCTGTGGCTGGTTCTGCAGGTGTTCAATTAGAATAGGGTTAGGAAGGACCTCAGTAAGTTATAAAGAGCAAATAAAGCCCTTATGCAAATTAGTTCAGAATTGAGACCATCTGATTGGTTGATGCAACTGTCATTCAAAATAAGCCATTCTGATTGGTTTATATACTGTCAGTCAACAGTTTTCTTTTTTACAACGTTTGCTGGGACTATCATGCATTAGTCTTCAACCAGCAAGACAATTGGTCAAGAATGCTCTTGTTATCAACTATCTGTGGCTGGTTCTGCAGGTGTTCAATTAAACTAGGGTTAGGAAAGACCTCAGTAAGTTATGGAGAGCAAATAAAGCCCTTATGCAAATTAGTTCGGAATTGAGATCATATGATTGGTTGATGCAACTGTCATTCAAAATAAGCCATTCTGATTGGTTTATGTACTGTCAGTCAACAGTTTTCTATTTTACAACTTTTGCTGGGACTATCATGCATTAGTCTTCAACCAGCAAGACAATTGGTCAAGAATGCTCTTGTTATCAACTATCTGTGGCTGGTTTTGTAGGTTTTCAATTAAACTAGGGTTAGGAAAGACCTCAGTAAGTTATGGAGAGCAAATAAAGCCATTATGCAAATTAGTTTAGAATTGAGACCATCTGATTGGTTGATGCAATTGTCATTCAAAATACACCATTCTGATTGGTTTATGTACTGTCAGTCAACAGTTCTCTATTTTACAACTTTTGCTGGGACTATCATGCATTAGTCTTCAACCAGCAAGACAATTTGTCAAGAATGCTCTTGTTATCAACTATCTGTGGCTGGTTTTGTAGGTTTTCAATTAAACTAGGGTTAGGAAGGAACTCAGTAAGTTATGGAGAGCAAATAAAGCCCTTATGCAAATTAGTTCAGAATTGAGATCATCTGATTGGTTGATGCAACTGTCATTCAAAATAAGCCATTCTGAGTGGTTTATATACTGTCAGTCAACAGTTTTCTATTTTACAACTTTTGCTGGGACTATCATGCATTAGTCTTCAACCAGCAAGACAATTGGTCAAGAATGCTCTTGTTATCAACTATCTGTGGCTGGTTCTGCAGGTGTTCAATTAGACTAGGGTGAGGAAGGACCTCAGTAAGTTATGAAGAGCAAATACAGCCCTTATGCAAATTGGTTCAGAATTGAGATCATATGATTGGTTGATGCAACTGTCATTCAAAATAAGCCATTCTGATTGGTTTATGTACTGTCAGTCAACAGTTTTCTATTTTACAACTTTTGCTGGGACTATCATGCATTAGTCTTCAACCAGCAAGACAATTGGTCAAGAATGCTCTTGTTATCAACTATCTGTGTCTGGTTTTATAGGTTTTCAATTAAACTAGGGTTAGGAAGGACCTCAGTAAGTTATGGAGAGCAAATAAAGCCCTTATGCAAATTAGTTTAGAATTGAGACCATCTGATTGGTTGATGCAATTGTCATTCAAAATACACCATTCTGATTGGTTTATGTACTGTCAGTCAACAGATCTCTATTTTACAACTTTTGCTGGGACTATCATGCATTAGTCTTCAACCAGCCAGACAATTGGTCAAGAATGCTCTTGTTATCAACTATCTGTGGCTGGTTTTGTAGGTTTTCAATTAAACTAGGGTTAGGAAGGAACTCAGTAAGTTATGGAGAGAAAATAAAGCCCTTATGCAAATTAGTTCAGAATTGAGATCATCTGATTGGTTGATGCAACTGTCATTCAAAAAAAGCCATTCTGATTGGTTTATATACTGTCAGTCAACAGTTTTCTATTTTACAACTTTTGCTGGGACTATCATGCATTAGTCTTCAACCAGCAAGACAATTGGTCAAGAATGCTCTTGTTATCAACTATCTGTGGCTGGTTCTGCAGGTGTTCAATTAGACTAGGGTGAGGAAGGACCTCAGTAAGTTATGAAGAGCAAATAAAGCCCTTATGCAAATTGGTTCAGAATTGAGATCATATGATTGGTTGATGCAACTGTCATTCAAAATAAGCCATTCTGATTGGTTTATATACTGTCCGTCAACAGTTTTCTATTTTACAACTTTTGCTGGGACTATCATGCATTAGTCTTCAACCAGCAAGACAATTGGTCAAGAATGCTCTTGTTATCAACTATCTGTGGCTGGTTCTGCAGGTGTTCAATTAAACTAGGGTTAGGAAGGACCTCAGTAAGTTATGGAGAGCAAATAAAGCCCTTATGCAAATTATTTTAGAACTAAGACCATCTGATTGGTTGATGCAATTGTCATTCAAAATAAGCCATTCTGATTAATTTATGTCCTGTCAGTCAACAGTTCTCTATTTTACAACTTTTGCTGGGACTATCATGCATTAGTCTTCAACCAGCAAGACAATTTGTCAAGAATGCTCTTGTTATCAACTATCTGTGGCTGGTTTTGTAGGTTTTCAATTAAACTAGGGTTAGGAAGGACCTCAGTAAGTTATGGAGAGCAAATAAAGCCCTTATGCAAATTAGTTTAGAATTGAGACCATCTGATTGGTTGATGCAATTGTCATTCAAAATACACCATTCTGATTGGTTTATGTACTGTCAGTCAACAGATCTCTATTTTACAACTTTTGCTGGGACTATCATGCATTAGTCTTCAACCAGCAGGACAATTGGTCAAGAATGCTCTTGTTATCAACTATCTGTGGCTGGTTTTGTAGGTTTTCAATTAAACTAGGGTTAGGAAGGACCTCAGTAAGTTATGGAGAGCAAATAAAGCCCTTATGCAAATTAGTTTAGAATTAAGACCATCTGATTGGTTGATGCAATTGTCATTCAAAATAAGCCATTCTGATTGGTTTATGTCCTGTCAGTCAACAGTTCTCTATTTTACAACTTTTGCTGGGACTATCATGCATTAGTCTTCAACCAGCAAGACATTTGGTCAAGAATGCTCTTGTTATCAACTATCTGTGGCTGGTTTTGTAGGTTTTCAATTTAACTAGGGTTAGGAAGGACCTCAGTAAGTTATGGAGAGCAAATAAAGCCCTTATGCAAATTAGTTCAGAATTGAGATCATCTGATTGGTTGATGCAACTGTCATTCAAAATAAGCCATTCTGATTGGTTTATATACTGTCAGTCAACAGTTTTCTATTTTACAACTTTTGCTGGGACTATCATGCATTAGTCTTCAACCAGCAAGACAATTGGTCAAGAATGCTCTTGTTATCAACTATCTGTGGCTGGTTCTGCAGGTGTTCAATTAGACTAGGGTGAGGAAGGACCTCAGTAAGTTATGAAGAGCAAATAAATCCCTTATGCAAATTGGTTCAGAATTGAGATCATATGATTGGTTGATGCAACTGTCATTCAAAATAAGCCATTCTGATTTGTTTATGTACACTCAGTCAACAGTTTTCTATTTTACAACTTTTGCTGGGACTATTATGCATTAGTCTTCAACCAGCAAGACAATTGGTCAAGAATGCTCTTGTTATCAACTATCTGTGGCTGGTTTGGTAGGTTTTCAATAAGACTAGGGTTAGGAAAGACCTCAGTAAGTTATGGAGAGCAAATAAAGCCCTTATGCAAATTAGTTTAGAATTGAGACCATCTGATTGGTTGATGCAATTGTCATTCAAAATAAGCCATTCTGATTGGTTTATGTGCTGTCAGTCAACAGTTTTCTATTTTATAACTTTTGCTGGGACCATCATGCAATAGTCTTCTACCAGCAAGACAATTGGTCAAGAATGTAGTCAACAGTTTTCTATTTTACAACTTTTGCTGGCACCATCACGCAATAGCCTTCAACCAGCAAGACAATTGGTCAAGAATGTTCTTGTTATCAACTATCTGTGGCTGGTTCTGCAGGTGTTCAATTAGACTAGGGTGAGGAAGGACCTCAGTAAGTTATGAAGAGCAAATAAATCCCTTATGCAAATTGGTTCAGAATTGAGACCATCTGATTGGTTGATGCAACTGTCATTCAAAATAAGCCATTCTGATTGGTTTATGTACTGTCAGTCAACAGTTCTCTATTTTACAACTTTTGCTGGGACTATCAAGCATTAGTCTTCAACCAGCAAGACAATTGGTCAAGAATGCTCTTGTTATCAACTATCTGTGGCTGGTTTTGTAGGTTTTCAATTAAACTAGGGTTAGGAAGGACCTCAGTAAGTTATGGAGAGCAAATAAAGACCTTATGCAAATTAGTTCAGAATTGAGATCATCTGATTGGTTGATGCAACTGTCATTCAAAATAAGCCATTCTGATTGGTTTATATACTGTCCGTCAACAGTTTTCTATTTTACAACTTTTGCTGGGACTATCATGCATTAGTCTTCAACCAGCAAGACAATTGGTCAAGAATGCTCTTGTTATCAACTATCTGTGGCTGGTTCTGCAGGTGTTCAATTAAACTAGGGTTAGGAAAGACCTCAGTAAGTTATGGAGAGCAAATAAAGCCCTTATGCAAATTAGTTTAGAATTGAGACCATCTGATTGGTTGATGCAATTGTCATTCAAAATAAGCCATTCTGATTGGTTTATGTACTGTCAGTCAACAGTTCTCTATTTTACGACTTTTGCTGGGACTATCATGCATTAGTCTTCAACCAGCAAGTCAATTGGTCAAGAATGCTCTTGTTATCAACTATCTGTGGCTGGTTTTATAGGTTTTCAATTAAACTAGGGTTAGGAAGGACCTCAGTAAGTTATGGAGAGCAAATAAAGCCCTTATGCAAATTAGTTTAGAATTGAGACCATCTGATTGGTTGATGCAATTGTCATTCAAAATACACCATTCTGATTGGTTTATGTACTGTCAGTCAACAGATCTCTATTTTACAACTTTTGCTGGGACTATCATGCATTAGTCTTCAACCAGCAGGCCAATTGGTCAAGAATGCTCTTGTTATCAACTATCTGTGGCTGGTTTTGTAGGTTTTCAATTAAACTAGGGTTAGGAAGGACCTCAGTAAGTTATGGAGAGCAAATAAAGCCCTTATGCAAATTAGTTTAGAATTAAGACCATCTGATTGGTTGATGCAATTGTCATTCAAAATAAGCCATTCTGATTGGTTTATGTCCTGTCAGTCAACAGTTCTCTATTTTACGACTTTTGCTGGGACTATCATGCATTAGTCTTCAACCAGCAAGACAATTGGTCAAGAATGCTCTTGTTATCAACTATCTGTGGCTGGTTTTATAGGTTTTCAATTAAACTAGGGTTAGGAAGGACCTCAGTAAGTTATGGAGAGCAAATAAAGCCCTTATGCAAATTAGTTTAGAATTGAGACCATCTGATTGGTTGATGCAATTGTCATTCAAAATACACCATTCTGATTGGTTTATGTACTGTCAGTCAACAGATCTCTATTTTACAACTTTTGCTGGGACTATCATGCATTAGTCTTCAACCAGCAAGACAATTGGTCAAGAATGCTCTTGTTATCAACTATCTGTGGCTGGTTTTGTAGGTTTTCAATTAAACTAGGGTTAGGAAGGACCTCAGTAAGTTATGGAGAGCAAATAAAGCCCTTATGCAAATTATTTTAGAACTAAGACCATCTGATTGGTTGATGCAATTGTCATTCAAAATAAGCCATTCTGATTGGTTTATGTCCTGTCAGTCAACAGTTCTCTATTTTACAACTTTTGCTGGGACTATCATGCATTAGTCTTCAACCAGCAAGACAATTGGTCAAATATGTAGTCAACAGTTTTCTATTTTACAACTTTTGCTGGCACCATCACGCAATAGCCTTCAACCAGCAAGACAATTGGTCAAGAATGTTCTTGTTATCAACTATCTGTGGCTGGTTCTGCAGGTGTTTAATTAGACTAGGGTGAGGAAGGACCTCAGTAAGTTATGAAGAGCAAATAAAGCCCTTATGCAAATTAGTTCAGAATTGAGACCATCTGATTGGTTGATGCAACTGTCATTCAAAATAAGCCATTCTGATTGGTTTATGTACTGTCAGTCAACAGTTCTCTATTTTACAACTTTTGCTGGGACTATCAAGCATTAGTCTTCAACCAGCAAGACAATTGGTCAAGAATGCTCTTGTTATCAACTATCTGTGGCTGGTTTTGTAGGTTTTCAATTAAACTAGGGTTAGGAAGGACCTCAGTAAGTTATGGAGAGCAAATAAAGACCTTATGCAAATTAGTTCAGAATTGAGATCATCTGATTGGTTGATGCAACTGTCATTCAAAATAAGCCATTCTGATTGGTTTATATACTGTCCGTCAACAGTTTTCTATTTTACAACTTTTGCTGGGACTATCATGCATTAGTCTTCAACCAGCAAGACAATTGGTCAAGAATGCTCTTGTTATCAACTATCTGTGGCTGGTTCTGCAGGTGTTCAATTAAACTAGGGTTAGGAAAGACCTCAGTAAGTTATGGAGAGCAAATAAAGCCCTTATGCAAATTAGTTTAGAATTGAGACCATCTGATTGGTTGATGCAATTGTCATTCAAAATAAGCCATTCTGATTGGTTTATGTACTGTCAGTCAACAGATCTCTATTTTACAACTTTTGCTGGGACTATCATGCATTAGTCTTCAACCAGCAAGACAATTGGTCAAGAATGCTCTTGTTATCAACTATCTGTGGCTGGTTTTGTAGGTTTTCAATTAAACTAGGGTTAGGAAGGACCTCAGTAAGTTATGGAGAGCAAATAAAGCCCTTATGCAAATTATTTTAGAACTAAGACCATCTGATTGGTTGATGCAATTGTCATTCAAAATAAGCCATTCTGATTGGTTTATGTCCTGTCAGTCAACAGTTCTCTATTTTACAACTTTTGCTGGGACTATCATGCATTAGTCTTCAACCAGCAAGACAATTGGTCAAATATGTAGTCAACAGTTTTCTATTTTACAACTTTTGCTGGCACCATCACGCAATAGCCTTCAACCAGCAAGACAATTGGTCAAGAATGTTCTTGTTATCAACTATCTGTGGCTGGTTCTGCAGGTGTTCAATTAGACTAGGGTGAGGAAGGACCTCAGTAAGTTATGAAGAGCAAATAAAGCCCTTATGCAAATTAGTTCAGAATTGAGACCATCTGATTGGTTGATGCAACTGTCATTCAAAATAAGCCATTCTGATTGGTTTATGTACTGTCAGTCAACAGTTCTCTATTTTACAACTTTTGCTGGGACTATCAAGCATTAGTCTTCAACCAGCAAGACAATTGGTCAAGAATGCTCTTGTTATCAAGTATCTGTGGCTGGTTTTGTAGGTTTTCAATTAAACTAGGGTTAGGAAGGACCTCAGTAAGTTATGGAGAGCAAATAAAGACCTTATGCAAATTAGTTCAGAATTGAGATCATCTGATTGGTTGATGCAACTGTCATTCAAAATAAGCCATTCTGATTGGTTTATATACTGTCCGTCAACAGTTTTCTATTTTACAACTTTTGCTGGGACTATCATGCATTAGTCTTCAACCAGCAAGACAATTGGTCAAGAATGCTCTTGTTATCAACTATCTGTGGCTGGTTCTGCAGGTGTTCAATTAAACTAGGGTTAGGAAAGACCTCAGTAAGTTATGGAGAGCAAATAAAGCCCTTATGCAAATTAGTTTAGAATTGAGACCATCTGATTGGTTGATGCAATTGTCATTCAAAATAAGCCATTCTGATTGGTTTATGTACTGTCAGTCAACAGTTCTCTTTTTTACGACTTTTGCTGGGACTATCATGCATTAGTCTTCAACCAGCAAGACAATTGGTCAAGAATGCTCTTGTTATCAACTATCTGTGGCTGGTTTTATAGGTTTTCAATTAAACTAGGGTTAGGAAGGACCTCAGTAAGTTATGGAGAGCAAATAAAGCCCTTATGCAAATTAGTTTAGAATTGAGACCATCTGATTGGTTGATGCAATTGTCATTCAAAATACACCATTCTGATTGGTTTATGTACTGTCAGTCAACAGATCTCTATTTTACAACTTTTGCTGGGACTATCATACATTAGTCTTCAACCAGCAGGCCAATTGGTCAAGAATGCTCTTGTTATCAACTATCTGTGGCTGGTTTTGTAGGTTTTCAATTAAACTAGGGTTAGGAAGGACCTCAGTAAGTTATGGAGAGCAAATAAAGCCCTTATGCAAACTAGTTTAGAATTAAGACCATCTGATTGGTTGATGCAATTGTCATTCAAAATAAGCCATTCTGATTGGTTTATGTCCTGTCAGTCAACAGTTCTCTATTTTACGACTTTTGCTGGGACTATCATGCATTAGTCTTCAACCAGCAAGACAATTGGTCAAGAATGCTCTTGTTATCAACTATCTGTGGCTGGTTTTATAGGTTTTCAATTAAACTAGGGTTAGGAAGGACCTCAGTAAGTTATGGAGAGCAAATAAAGCCCTTATGCAAATTAGTTTAGAATTGAGACCATCTGATTGGTTGATGCAATTGTCATTCAAAATACACCATTCTGATTGGTTTATGTACTGTCAGTCAACAGATCTCTATTTTACAACTTTTGCTGGGACTATCATGCATTAGTCTTCAACCAGCAAGACAATTGGTCAAGAATGCTCTTGTTATCAACTATCTGTGGCTGGTTTTGTAGGTTTTCAATTAAACTAGGGTTAGGAAGGACCTCAGTAAGTTATGGAGAGCAAATAAAGCCCTTATGCAAATTATTTTAGAACTAAGACCATCTGATTGGTTGATGCAATTGTCATTCAAAATAAGCCATTCTGATTGGTTTATGTCCTGTCAGTCAACAGTTCTCTATTTTACAACTTTTGCTGGGACTATCATGCATTAGTCTTCAACCAGCAAGACAATTTGTCAAGAATGCTCTTGTTATCAACTATCTGTGGCTGGTTTTGTAGGTTTTCAATTAAACTAGGGTTAGGAAGGAACTCAGTAAGTTATGGAGAGAAAATAAAGCCCTTATGCAAATTAGTTCAGAATTGAGATCATCTGATTGGTTGATGCAACTGTCATTCAAAAAAAGCCATTCTGATTGGTTTATATACTGTCCGTCAACAGTTTTCTATTTTACAACTTTTGCTGGGACTATCATGCATTAGTCTTCAACCAGCAAGACAATTGGTCAAGAATGCTCTTGTTATCAACTATCTGTGGCTGGTTCTGCAGGTGTTCAATTAAACTAGGGTTAGGAAGGACCTCAGTAAGTTATGTAGAGCAAATAAAGCCCTTATGCAAATTATTTTAGAACTAAGACCATCTGATTGGTTGATGCAATTGTCATTCAAAATAAGCCATTCTGATTGGTTTATGTCCTGTCAGTCAACAGTTCTCTATTTTACAACTTTTGCTGGGACCATCATGCAATAGTCTTCTACCAGCAAGACAATTGGTCAAGAATGTAGTCAACAGTTTTCTATTTTACAACTTTTGCTGGCACCATCACGCAATAGCCTTCAACCAGCAAGACAATTGGTCAAGAATGTTCTTGTTATCAACTATCTGTGGCTGGTTCTGCAGGTGTTCAATTAGACTAGGGTGAGGAAGGACCTCAGTAAGTTATGAAGAGCAAATAAAGCCCTTATGCAAATTAGTTCAGAATTGAGACCATCTGATTGGTTGATGCAACTGTCATTCAAAATAAGCCATTCTGATTGGTTTATGTACTGTCAGTCAACAGTTCTCTATTTTACAACTTTTGCTGGGACTATCAAGCATTAGTCTTCAACCAGCAAGACAATTGGTCAAGAATGCTCTTGTTATCAACTATCTGTGGCTGGTTTTGTAGGTTTTCAATTAAACTAGGGTTAGGAAGGACCTCAGTAAGTTATGGAGAGCAAATAAAGACCTTATGCAAATTAGTTCAGAATTGAGATCATCTGATTGGTTGATGCAACTGTCATTCAAAATAAGCCATTCTGATTGGTTTATATACTGTCCGTCAACAGTTTTCTATTTTACAACTTTTGCTGGGACTATCATGCATTAGTCTTCAACCAGCAAGACAATTGGTCAAGAATGCTCTTGTTATCAACTATCTGTGGCTGGTTCTGCAGGTGTTCAATTAAACTAGGGTTAGGAAAGACCTCAGTAAGTTATGGAGAGCAAATAAAGCCCTTATGCAAATTAGTTTAGAATTAAGACCATCTGATTGGTTGATGCAATTGTCATTCAAAATAAGCCATTCTGATTGGTTTATGTACTGTCAGTCAACAGTTCTCTATTTTACAACTTTTGCTGGGACTATCATGCATTAGTCTTCAACCAGCAAGACATTTGGTCAAGAATGCTCTTGTTATCAACTATCTGTGGCTGGTTTTGTAGGTTTTCAATTTAACTAGGGTTAGGAAGGACCTCAGTAAGTTATGGAGAGCAAATAAAGCCCTTATGCAAATTAGTTCAGAATTGAGATCATCTGATTGGTTGATGCAACTGTCATTCAAAATAAGCCATTCTGATTGGTTTATATACTGTCAGTCAACAGTTTTCTATTTTACAACTTTTGCTGGGACTATCATGCATTAGTCTTCAACCAGCAAGACAATTGGTCAAGAATGCTCTTGTTATCAACTATCTGTGGCTGGTTCTGCAGGTGTTCAATTAGACTAGGGTGAGAAAGGACCTCAGTAAGTTATGAAGAGCAAATAAATCCCTTATGCAAATTGGTTCAGAATTGAGATCATATGATTGGTTGATGCAACTGTCATTCAAAATAAGCCATTCTGATTTGTTTATGTACACTCAGTCAACAGTTTTCTATTTTACAACTTTTGCTGGGACTATTATGCATTAGTCTTCAACCAGCAAGACAATTGGTCAAGAATGCTCTTGTTATCAACTATCTGTGGCTGGTTTGGTAGGTTTTCAATAAGACTAGGGTTAGGAAAGACCTCAGTAAGTTATGGAGAGCAAATAAAGCCCTTATGCAAATTAGTTTAGAATTGAGACCATCTGATTGGTTGATGCAATTGTCATTCAAAATAAGCCATTCTGATTGGTTTATGTGCTGTCAGTCAACAGTTTTCTGTTTTATAACTTTTGCTGGGACCATCATGCAATAGTCTTCTACCAGCAAGACAATTGGTCAAGAATGTAGTCAACAGTTTTCTATTTTACAACTTTTGCTGGCACCATCACGCAATAGCCTTCAACCAGCAAGACAATTGGTCAAGAATGTTCTTGTTATCAACTATCTGTGGCTGGTTCTGCAGGTGTTCAATTAGACTAGGGTGAGGAAGGACCTCAGTAAGTTATGAAGAGCAAATAAAGCCCTTATGCAAATTAGTTCAGAATTGAGACCATCTGATTGGTTGATGCAACTGTCATTCAAAATAAGCCATTCTGATTGGTTTATGTACTGTCAGTCAACAGTTCTCTATTTTACAACTTTTGCTGGGACTATCAAGCATTAGTCTTCAACCAGCAAGACAATTGGTCAAGAATGCTCTTGTTATCAACTATCTGTGGCTGGTTTTGTAGGTTTTCAATTAAACTAGGGTTAGGAAGGACCTCAGTAAGTTATGCAGAGCAAATAAAGACCTTATGCAAATTAGTTCAGAATTGAGATCATCTGATTGGTTGATGCAACTGTCATTCAAAATAAGCCATTCTGATTGGTTTATATACTGTCCGTCAACAGTTTTCTATTTTACAACTTTTGCTGGGACTATCATGCATTAGTCTTCAACCAGCAAGACAATTGGTCAAGAATGCTCTTGTTATCAACTATCTGTGGCTGGTTTTATAGGTTTTCAATTAAACTAGGGTTAGGAAGGACCTCAGTAAGTTATGGAGAGCAAATAAAGCCCTTATGCAAATTAGTTTAGAATTGAGACCATCTGATTGGTTGATGCAATTGTCATTCAAAATACACCATTCTGATTGGTTTATGTACTGTCAGTCAACAGATCTCTATTTTACAACTTTTGCTGGGACTATCATGCATTAGTCTTCAACCAGCAGGCCAATTGGTCAAGAATGCTCTTGTTATCAACTATCTGTGGCTGGTTTTGTAGGTTTTCAATTAAACTAGGGTTAGGAAGGACCTCAGTAAGTTATGGAGAGCAAATAAAGCCCTTATGCAAATTAGTTTAGAATTAAGACCATCTGATTGGTTGATGCAATTGTCATTCAAAATAAGCCATTCTGATTGGTTTATGTCCTGTCAGTCAACAGTTCTCTATTTTACGACTTTTGCTGGGACTATCATGCATTAGTCTTCAACCAGCAAGACAATTGGTCAAGAATGCTCTTGTTATCAACTATCTGTGGCTGGTTTTATAGGTTTTCAATTAAACTAGGGTTAGGAAGGACCTCAGTAAGTTATGGAGAGCAAATAAAGCCCTTATGCAAATTAGTTTAGAATTGAGACCATCTGATTGGTTGATGCAATTGTCATTCAAAATACACCATTCTGATTGGTTTATGTACTGTCAGTCAACAGATCTCTATTTTACAACTTTTGCTGGGACTATCATGCATTAGTCTTCAACCAGCAAGACAATTGGTCAAGAATGCTCTTGTTATCAACTATCTGTGGCTGGTTTTGTAGGTTTTCAATTAAACTAGGGTTAGGAAGGACCTCAGTAAGTTATGGAGAGCAAATAAAGCCCTTATGCAAATTATTTTAGAACTAAGACCATCTGATTGGTTGATGCAATTGTCATTCAAAATAAGCCATTCTGATTGGTTTATGTCCTGTCAGTCAACAGTTCTCTATTTTACAACTTTTGCTGGGACTATCATGCATTAGTCTTCAACCAGCAAGACAATTTGTCAAGAATGCTCTTGTTATCAACTATCTGTGGCTGGTTTTGTAGGTTTTCAATTAAACTAGGGTTAGGAAGGAACTCAGTAAGTTATGGAGAGAAAATAAAGCCCTTATGCAAATTAGTTCAGAATTGAGATCATCTGATTGGTTGATGCAACTGTCATTCAAAAAAAGCCATTCTGATTGGTTTATATACTGTCCGTCAACAGTTTTCTATTTTACAACTTTTGCTGGGACTATCATGCATTAGTCTTCAACCAGCAAGACAATTGGTCAAGAATGCTCTTGTTATCAACTATCTGTGGCTGGTTCTGCAGGTGTTCAATTAAACTAGGGTTAGGAAGGACCTCAGTAAGTTATGTAGAGCAAATAAAGCCCTTATGCAAATTATTTTAGAACTAAGACCATCTGATTGGTTGATGCAATTGTCATTCAAAATAAGCCATTCTGATTGGTTTATGTCCTGTCAGTCAACAGTTCTCTATTTTACAACTTTTGCTGGGACCATCATGCAATAGTCTTCTACCAGCAAGACAATTGGTCAAGAATGTAGTCAACAGTTTTCTATTTTACAACTTTTGCTGGCACCATCACGCAATAGCCTTCAACCAGCAAGACAATTGGTCAAGAATGTTCTTGTTATCAACTATCTGTGGCTGGTTCTGCAGGTGTTCAATTAGACTAGGGTGAGGAAGGACCTCAGTAAGTTATGAAGAGCAAATAAAGCCCTTATGCAAATTAGTTCAGAATTGAGACCATCTGATTGGTTGATGCAACTGTCATTCAAAATAAGCCATTCTGATTGGTTTATGTACTGTCAGTCAACAGTTCTCTATTTTACAACTTTTGCTGGGACTATCAAGCATTAGTCTTCAACCAGCAAGACAATTGGTCAAGAATGCTCTTGTTATCAACTATCTGTGGCTGGTTTTGTAGGTTTTCAATTAAACTAGGGTTAGGAAGGACCTCAGTAAGTTATGGAGAGCAAATAAAGACCTTATGCAAATTAGTTCAGAATTGAGATCATCTGATTGGTTGATGCAACTGTCATTCAAAATAAGCCATTCTGATTGGTTTATATACTGTCCGTCAACAGTTTTCTATTTTACAACTTTTGCTGGGACTATCATGCATTAGTCTTCAACCAGCAAGACAATTGGTCAAGAATGCTCTTGTTATCAACTATCTGTGGCTGGTTCTGCAGGTGTTCAATTAAACTAGGGTTAGGAAAGACCTCAGTAAGTTATGGAGAGCAAATAAAGCCCTTATGCAAATTAGTTTAGAATTAAGACCATCTGATTGGTTGATGCAATTGTCATTCAAAATAAGCCATTCTGATTGGTTTATGTACTGTCAGTCAACAGTTCTCTATTTTACAACTTTTGCTGGGACTATCATGCATTAGTCTTCAACCAGCAAGACATTTGGTCAAGAATGCTCTTGTTATCAACTATCTGTGGCTGGTTTTGTAGGTTTTCAATTTAACTAGGGTTAGGAAGGACCTCAGTAAGTTATGGAGAGCAAATAAAGCCCTTATGCAAATTAGTTCAGAATTGAGATCATCTGATTGGTTGATGCAACTGTCATTCAAAATAAGCCATTCTGATTGGTTTATATACTGTCAGTCAACAGTTTTCTATTTTACAACTTTTGCTGGGACTATCATGCATTAGTCTTCAACCAGCAAGACAATTGGTCAAGAATGCTCTTGTTATCAACTATCTGTGGCTGGTTCTGCAGGTGTTCAATTAGACTAGGGTGAGGAAGGACCTCAGTAAGTTATGAAGAGCAAATAAATCCCTTATGCAAATTGGTTCAGAATTGAGATCATATGATTGGTTGATGCAACTGTCATTCAAAATAAGCCATTCTGATTTGTTTATGTACACTCAGTCAACAGTTTTCTATTTTACAACTTTTGCTGGGACTATTATGCATTAGTCTTCAACCAGCAAGACAATTGGTCAAGAATGCTCTTGTTATCAACTATCTGTGGCTGGTTTGGTAGGTTTTCAATAAGACTAGGGTTAGGAAAGACCTCAGTAAGTTATGGAGAGCAAATAAAGCCCTTATGCAAATTAGTTTAGAATTGAGACCATCTGATTGGTTGATGCAATTGTCATTCAAAATAAGCCATTCTGATTGGTTTATGTGCTGTCAGTCAACAGTTTTCTGTTTTATAACTTTTGCTGGGACCATCATGCAATAGTCTTCTACCAGCAAGACAATTGGTCAAGAATGTAGTCAACAGTTTTCTATTTTACAACTTTTGCTGGCACCATCACGCAATAGCCTTCAACCAGCAAGACAATTGGTCAAGAATGTTCTTGTTATCAACTATCTGTGGCTGGTTCTGCAGGTGTTCAATTAGACTAGGGTGAGGAAGGACCTCAGTAAGTTATGAAGAGCAAATAAAGCCCTTATGCAAATTAGTTCAGAATTGAGACCATCTGATTGGTTGATGCAACTGTCATTCAAAATAAGCCATTCTGATTGGTTTATGTACTGTCAGTCAACAGTTCTCTATTTTACAACTTTTGCTGGGACTATCAAGCATTAGTCTTCAACCAGCAAGACAATTGGTCAAGAATGCTCTTGTTATCAACTATCTGTGGCTGGTTTTGTAGGTTTTCAATTAAACTAGGGTTAGGAAGGACCTCAGTAAGTTATGCAGAGCAAATAAAGACCTTATGCAAATTAGTTCAGAATTGAGATCATCTGATTGGTTGATGCAACTGTCATTCAAAATAAGCCATTCTGATTGGTTTATATACTGTCCGTCAACAGTTTTCTATTTTACAACTTTTGCTGGGACTATCATGCATTAGTCTTCAACCAGCAAGACAATTGGTCAAGAATGCTCTTGTTATCAACTATCTGTGGCTGGTTTTATAGGTTTTCAATTAAACTAGGGTTAGGAAGGACCTCAGTAAGTTATGGAGAGCAAATAAAGCCCTTATGCAAATTAGTTTAGAATTGAGACCATCTGATTGGTTGATGCAATTGTCATTCAAAATACACCATTCTGATTGGTTTATGTACTGTCAGTCAACAGATCTCTATTTTACAACTTTTGCTGGGACTATCATGCATTAGTCTTCAACCAGCAGGCCAATTGGTCAAGAATGCTCTTGTTATCAACTATCTGTGGCTGGTTTTGTAGGTTTTCAATTAAACTAGGGTTAGGAAGGACCTCAGTAAGTTATGGAGAGCAAATAAAGCCCTTATGCAAATTAGTTTAGAATTAAGACCATCTGATTGGTTGATGCAATTGTCATTCAAAATAAGCCATTCTGATTGGTTTATGTCCTGTCAGTCAACAGTTCTCTATTTTACGACTTTTGCTGGGACTATCATGCATTAGTCTTCAACCAGCAAGACAATTGGTCAAGAATGCTCTTGTTATCAACTATCTGTGGCTGGTTTTATAGGTTTTCAATTAAACTAGGGTTAGGAAGGACCTCAGTAAGTTATGGAGAGCAAATAAAGCCCTTATGCAAATTAGTTTAGAATTGAGACCATCTGATTGGTTGATGCAATTGTCATTCAAAATACACCATTCTGATTGGTTTATGTACTGTCAGTCAACAGATCTCTATTTTACAACTTTTGCTGGGACTATCATGCATTAGTCTTCAACCAGCAAGACAATTGGTCAAGAATGCTCTTGTTATCAACTATCTGTGGCTGGTTTTGTAGGTTTTCAATTAAACTAGGGTTAGGAAGGACCTCAGTAAGTTATGGAGAGCAAATAAAGCCCTTATGCAAATTATTTTAGAACTAAGACCATCTGATTGGTTGATGCAATTGTCATTCAAAATAAGCCATTCTGATTGGTTTATGTCCTGTCAGTCAACAGTTCTCTATTTTACAACTTTTGCTGGGACTATCATGCATTAGTCTTCAACCAGCAAGACAATTGGTCAAATATGTAGTCAACAGTTTTCTATTTTACAACTTTTGCTGGCACCATCACGCAATAGCCTTCAACCAGCAAGACAATTGGTCAAGAATGTTCTTGTTATCAACTATCTGTGGCTGGTTCTGCAGGTGTTCAATTAGACTAGGGTGAGGAAGGACCTCAGTAAGTTATGAAGAGCAAATAAAGCCCTTATGCAAATTAGTTCAGAATTGAGACCATCTGATTGGTTGATGCAACTGTCATTCAAAATAAGCCATTCTGATTGGTTTATGTACTGTCAGTCAACAGTTCTCTATTTTACAACTTTTGCTGGGACTATCAAGCATTAGTCTTCAACCAGCAAGACAATTGGTCAAGAATGCTCTTGTTATCAACTATCTGTGGCTGGTTTTGTAGGTTTTCAATTAAACTAGGGTTAGGAAGGACCTCAGTAAGTTATGGAGAGCAAATAAAGACCTTATGCAAATTAGTTCAGAATTGAGATCATCTGATTGGTTGATGCAACTGTCATTCAAAATAAGCCATTCTGATTGGTTTATATACTGTCCGTCAACAGTTTTCTATTTTACAACTTTTGCTGGGACTATCATGCATTAGTCTTCAACCAGCAAGACAATTGGTCAAGAATGCTCTTGTTATCAACTGTCTGTGGCTGGTTCTGCAGGTGTTCAATTAAACTAGGGTTAGGAAAGACCTCAGTAAGTTATGGAGAGCAAATAAAGCCCTTATGCAAATTAGTTTAGAATTGAGACCATCTGATTGGTTAATGCAATTGTCATTCAAAATAAGCCATTCTGATTGGTTTATGTACTGTCAGTCAACAGTTCTCTATTTTACGACTTTTGCTGGGACTATCATGCATTAGTCTTCAACCAGCAAGACAATTGGTCAAGAATGCTCTTGTTATCAACTATCTGTGGCTGGTTTTGTAGGTTTTCAATTAAACTAGGGTTAGGAAGGACCTCAGTAAGTTATGGAGAGCAAATAAAGCCCTTATGCAAATTAGTTCAGAATTGAGATCATATGATTGGTTGATGCAACTTTCATTCAAAATAAGCCATTCTGATTGGTTTATGTACTGTCAGTCAACAGTTCTCTATTTTACAACTTTTGCTGGTACCATCACGCAATAGCCTTCAACCAGCAAGACAATTGGTCAAGAATGCTCTTGTTATCAACTATCTGTAGCTGGTTTTATAGGTTTTCAATTTAACTAGGGTTAGGAAGGACCTCAGTAAGTTATGGAGAGCAAATAAAGCCCCTATGCAAATTAGTTTAGAATTGAGACCATCTGATTGGTTGATGCAATTGTCATTCAAAATACACCATTCTGATTGGTTTATGTACTGTCAGTCAACAGTTCTCTATTTTACAACTTTTGCTGGGACTATCATGCATTAGTCTTCAACCAGCAAGACAATTGGTCAAGAATGCTCTTGTTATCAACTATCTGTGGCTGGTTTTGTAGGTTTTCAATTAAACTAGGGTTAGGAAAGACCTCAATAAGTTATGGAGAGCAAATAAAGCCCTTATGCAAATTAGTTCAGAATTGAGATCATATGATTGGTTGATGCAACTGTCATTCAAAATAAGCCATTCTGATTGGTTTATGTACTGTCAGTCATCAGTTTTCTATTTTACAACTTTTGCTGGGACTATCATGCATTAGTCTTCAACCAGCAAGACAATTGGTCAAGAATGCTCTTGTTATCAACTATCTGTGGCTGGTTTTGTAGGTTTTCAATTAAACTAGGGTTAGGAAAGACCTCAGTAAGTTATGGAGAGCAAATAAAGCCCTTATGCAAATTAGTTTAGAATTGAGACCATCTGATTGGTTGATGCAATTGTCATTCAAAATACACCATTCTGATTGGTTTATGTACTGTCAGTCAACAGTTCTTTATTTCACAACTTTTGCTGCGACTATCATGCATTAGTCTTCAACCAGCAAGACAATTGGTCAATAATGCTCTTGTTATCAACTATCTGTGGCTGGTTCTGCAGGTATTCAATTAAACTAGGGTTAGGAAAGACCTCAATAAGTTATGGAGAGCAAATAAAGCCCTTATGCAAATTAGTTCAGAATTGAGATCATATGATTGGTTGATGCAACTGTCATTCAAAATAAGCCATTCTGATTGGTTTATGTACTGTCAGTCATCAGTTTTCTATTTTACAACTTTTGCTGGGACTATCATGCATTAGTCTTCAACCAGCAAGACAATTGGTCAAGAATGCTCTTGTTATCAACTATCTGTGGCTGGTTTTATAGGTTTTCAATTAAACTAGGGTTAGGAAAGACCTCAGTAAGTTATGGAGAGCAAATAAAGCCCTTATGCAAATTAGTTTAGAATTGAGACCATCTGATTGGTTGATGCAATTGTCATTCAAAATACACCATTCTGATTGGTTTATGTACTGTCAGTCAACAGTTCTTTATTTCACAACTTTTGCTGGGACTATCATGCATTAGTCTTCAACCAGCAAGACAATTGGTCAAGAATGCTCTTGTTATCAACAATCTGTGGCTGGTTCTGCAGGTGTTCAATTAAACTAGGGTTAGGAAGGACCTCAGTAAGTTATGGAGAGCAAATAAAGCCCTTATGCAAATTAGTTCAGAATTGAGATCATCTGATTGGTTGATGCAACTGTCATTCAAAATAAGCCATTCTGATTGGTTTATGTACTGTCAGTCAACAGTTCTCTATTTTACAACTTTTGCTGGGACTATCATGCATTAGTCTTCAACCAGCAAGACAATTGGTCAATAATGCTCTTGTTATCAACTATCTGTGGCTGGTTTTGTAGGTTTTCAATTAAACTAGGGTTAGGAAAGACCTCAGTAAGTTATGGAGAGCAAATAAAGCCCTTATGCAAATTAGTTTAGAATTGAGACCATCTGATTGGTTGATGCAATTGTCATTCAAAATACACCATTCTGATTGGTTTATGTACTGTCAGTCAACAGTTCTTTATTTCACAACTTTTGCTGGGACTATCATGCATTAGTCTTCAACCAGCAAGACAATTGGTCAAGAATGCTCTTGTTATCAACAATCTGTGGCTGGTTCTGCAGGTGTTCAATTAAACTAGGGTTAGGAAGGACCTCAGTAAGTTATGGAGAGCAAATAAAGCCCTTATGCAAATTAGTTCAGAATTGAGATCATCTGATTGGTTGATGCAACTGTCATTCAAAATAAGCCATTCTGATTGGTTTATGTACTGTCAGTCAACAGTTCTCTATTTTACAACTTTTGCTGGGACTATCATGCATTAGTCTTCAACCAGCAAGACAATTGGTCAATAATGCTCTTGTTATCAACTATCTGTGGCTGGTTCTGCAGGTATTCAATTAAACTAGGGTTAGGAAGGACCTCAGTAAGTTATGGAGAGCAAATAAAGCCCTTATGCAAATTAGTTCAGAATTGAGATCATATGATTGGTTGATGCAACTGTCATTCAAAATAAGCCATTCTGATTGGTTTATGTACTGTCAGTCAACAGTTTTCTATTTTACAACTTTTGCTCGGACTATTATGCATTAGTCTTCAACCAGCAAGACAATTGGTCAAGAATGCTCTTGTTTTCAACTATCTGTGGCTGGTTTGGTAGGTTTTCAATTAAACTAGGGTTAGGAAAGACCTCAGTAAGTTATGGAGAGCAAATAAAGCCCTTATGCAAATTAGTTTAGAATTGAGACCATCTGATTGGTTGATGCAATTGTCATTCAAAATAAGCCATTCTGATTGGTTTATGTGCTGTCAGTCAACAGTTTTCTATTTTATAACTTTTGCTGGGACCATCATGCAATAGCCTTCAACCAGCAAGACAATTGGTCAAGAATGCTCTTGTTATCAACTATCTGTAGCTGGTTTTATAGGTTTTCAATTTAACTAGGGTTAGGAAGGACCTCAGTAAGTTATGGAGAGCAAATAAAGCCCCTATGCAAATTAGTTTAGAATTGAGACCATCTGATTGGTTGATGCAATTGTCATTCAAAATACACCATTCTGATTGGTTTATGTACTGTCAGTCAACAGTTCTCTATTTTACAACTTTTGCTGGGACTATCATGCATTAGTCTTCAACCAGCAAGACAATTGGTCAAGAATGCTCTTGTTATCAACTATCTGTGGCTGGTTTTGTAGGTTTTCAATTAAACTAGGGTTAGGAAGGACCTCAGTAAGTTATGGAGAGCAAATAAAGCCCTTATGCAAATTAGTTCAGAATTGAGATCATCTGATTGGTTGATGCAACTGTCATTCAAAATAAGCCATTCTGATTGGTTTATATACTGTCAGTCAACAGTTTTCTATTTTACAACTTTTGCTGGGACTATCATGCATTAGTCTTCAACCAGCAAGACAATTGGTCAAGAATGCTCTTGTTATCAACAATCTGTGGCTGGTTCTGCAGGTGTTCAATTAAACTAGGGTTAGGAAGGACCTCAGTAAGTTATGGAGAGCAAATAAAGCCTTATGCAAATTAGTTCAGAATTGAGATCATCTGATTGGTTGATGCAACTGTCATTCAAAATAAGCCATTCTGATTGGTTTATATACTGTCAGTCAACAGTTTTCTATTTTACAACTTTTGCTGGGACTATCATGCATTAGTCTTCAACCAGCAAGACAATTGGTCAAGAATGCTCTTGTTATCAACTATCTGTGGCTGGTTCTGCAGGTATTCAATTAAACTAGGGTTAGGAAAGACCTCAATAAGTTATGGAGAGCAAATAAAGCCCTTATGCAAATTAGTTCAGAATTGAGATCATATGATTGGTTGATGCAACTGTCATTCAAAATAAGCCATTCTGATTGGTTTATGTACTGTCAGTCATCAGTTTTCTATTTTACAACTTTTGCTGGGACTATCATGCATTAGTCTTCAACCAGCAAGACAATTGGTCAAGAATGCTCTTGTTATCAACTATCTGTGGCTGGTTTTATAGGTTTTCAATTAAACTAGGGTTAGGAAAGACCTCAGTAAGTTATGGAGAGCAAATAAAGCCATTATGCAAATTAGTTTAGAATTGAGACCATCTGATTGGTTGATGCAATTGTCATTCAAAATACACCATTCTGATTGGTTTATGTACTGTCAGTCAACAGTTCTCTATTTTACAACTTTTGCTGGGACTATCATGCATTAGTCTTCAACCAGCAAGACAATTGGTCAAGAATGCTCTTGTTATCAACTATCTGTGGCTGGTTTGGTAGGTTTTCAATTAAACTAGGGTTAGGAAAGACCTCAGTAAGTTATGGAGAGCAAATAAAGCCCTTATGCAAATTAGTTTAGAATTGAGACCATCTGATTGGTTGATGCAATTGTCATTCAAAATAAGCCATTCTGATTGGTTTATGTGCTGTCAGTCAACAGTTTTCTATTTTATAACTTTTGCTGGGACCATCATGCAATAGTCTTCAACCAGCAAGACAATTGGTCAAGAATGTAGTCAACAGTTTTCTATTTTACAACTTTTGCTGGCACCATCACGCAATAGCCTTCAACCAGCAAGACAATTGGTCAAGAATGCTCTTGTTATCAACTATCTGTGGCTGGTATTATAGGTTTTCAATTTAACTAGGGATAGGAAGGACCTCAGTAAGTTATGGAGAGCAAATAAAGCCCCTATGCAAATTAATTTAGAATTGAGACCATCTGATTGGTTGATGCAATTGTCATTCAAAATACACCATTCTGATTGGTTTATGTACTGTCAGTCAACAGTTCTCTATTTTACAACTTTTGCTGGGACTATCATGCATTAGTCTTCAACCAGCAAGACAATTGGTCAAGAATGCTCTTGTTATCAACTATCTGTGGCTGGTTTTATAGGTTTTCAATTAAACTAGGGTTAGGAAGGACCTCAGTAAGTTATGGAGAGCAAATAAAGCCCTTATGCAAATTAGTTTAGAATTGAGACCATCTGATTGGTTGATGCAATTGTCATTCAAAATAAGCCATTCTGATTGGTTTATGTACTGTCAGTCATCAGTTTTCTATTTTACAACTTTTGCTGGGACTATCATGCATTAGTCTTCAACCAGCAAGACAATTGGTCAAGAATGCTCTTGTTATCAACTATCTGTGGCTGGTTTTGTAGGTTTTCAATTAAACTAGGGTTAGGAAGGACCTCAGTAAGTTATGGAGAGCAAATAAAGCCCTTATGCAAATTAGTTCAGAATTGAGATCATCTGATTGGTTGATGCAACTGTCATTCAAAATAAGCCATTCTGATTGGTTTATATACTGTCAGTCAACAGTTTTCTATTTTACAACGTTTGCTGGGACTATCATGCATTAGTCTTCAACCAGCAAGACAATTGGTCAAGAATTCTCTTGTTATCAACTATCTGTGGCTGGTTCTGCAGGTGTTCAATTAAACTAGGGTTAGGAAAGACCTCAGTAAGTTATGGAGAGCTAATAAAGCCCTTATGCAAATTAGTTCGGAATTGAGATCATATGATTGGTTGATGCAACTGTCATTCAAAATAAGCCATTCTGATTGGTTTATGTACTGTCAGTCAACAGTTTTCTATTTTACAACTTTTGCTGGGACTATCATGCATTAGTCTTCAACCAGCAAGACAATTGGTCAAGAATGCTCTTGTTATCAACTATCTGTGGCTGGTTTTGTAGGTTTTCAATTAAACTAGGGTTAGGAAAGACCTCAGTAAGTTATGGAGAGCAAATAAAGCCATTATGCAAATTAGTTTAGAATTGAGACCATCTGATTGGTTGATGCAATTGTCATTCAAAATACACCATTCTGATTGGTTTATGTACTGTCAGTCAACAGTTCTCTATTTTACAACTTTTGCTGGGACTATCATGCATTAGTCTTCAACCAGCAAGACAATTTGTCAAGAATGCTCTTGTTATCAACTATCTGTGGCTGGTTTTGTAGGTTTTCAATTAAACTAGGGTTAGGAAGGAACTCAGTAAGTTATGGAGAGCAAATAAAGCCCTTATGCAAATTAGTTCAGCATTGAGATCATCTGATTGGTTGATGCAACTGTCATTCAAAATAAGCCATTCTGATTGGTTTATATACTGTCAGTCAACAGTTTTCTATTTTACAACTTTTGCTGGGACTATCATGCATTAGTCTTCAACCAGCAAGACAATTGGTCAAGAATGCTCTTGTTATCAACTATCTGTGGCTGGTTCTGCAGGTGTTCAATTAGACTAGGGTGAGGAAGGACCTCAGTAAGTTATGAAGAGCAAACAAAGCCCTTATGCAAATTGGTTCAGAATTGAGATCATATGATTGGTTGATGCAACTGTCATTCAAAATAAGCCATTCTGATTGGTTTATGTACTGTCAGTCAACAGTTTTCTATTTTACAACTTTTGCTGGGACTATCATGCATTAGTCTTCAACCAGCAAGACAATTGGTCAAGAATGCTCTTGTTATCAACTATCTGTGGCTGGTTTTGTAGGTTTTCAATTAAACTAGGGTTAGGAAGGACCTCAGTAAGTTATGGAGAGCAAATAAAGCCGATATGCAAATTAGTTCAGAATTGAGATCATATGATTGGTTGATGCAACTGTCATTCAAAATAAGCCATTCTGATTGGTTTATGTACTGTCAGTCAACAGTTTTCTATTTTACAACTTTTGCTCAGACTATTATGCATTAGTCTTCAACCAGCAAGACAATTGGTCAAGAATGCTCTTGTTATCAACTATCTGTGGCTGGTTTGGTAGGTTTTCAATTAAACTAGGGTTAGGAAGGACCTCAGTAAGTTATGGAGAGCAAATAAAGCCCCTATGCAAATTAGTTTAGAATTGAGACCATCTGATTGGTTGATGCAATTGTCATTCAAAATAAGCCATTCTGATTGGTTTATGTGCTGTCAGTCAACAGGTTTCTATTTTATAACTTTTGCTGGGACCATCATGCAATAGTCTTCAACCAGCAAGACAATTGGTCAAGAATGTAGTCAACAGTTTTCTATTTTACAACTTTTGCTGGCACCATCACGCATTAGCCTTCAACCAGCAAGACAATTGGTCAAGAATGCTCTTGTTATCAACTATCTGTGGCTGGTTTTGTAGGTTTTCAATTAAACTAGGGTTAGGAAGGACCTCAGTAAGTTATGGAGAGCAAATAAAGCCCTTATGCAAATTAGTTCAGAATTGAGATCATCTGATTGGTTGATGCAACTGTCGTTCAAAATAAGCCATTCTGATTGGTTTATATACTGTCAGTCAACAGTTTTCTATTTTACAACTTTTGCTGGGACTATCATGCATTAGTCTTCAACCAGCAAGACAATTGGTCAAGAATGCTCTTGTTATCAACAATCTGTGGCTGGTTCTGCAGGTGTTCAATTAAACTAGGGTTAGGAAGGACCTCAGTAAGTTATGGAGAGCAAATAAAGCCCTTATGCAAATTAGTTCAGAATTGAGATCATCTGATTGGTTGATGCAACTGTCATTCAAAATAAGCCATTCTGATTGGTTTATGTACTGTCAGTCAACAGTTTTCTATTTTACAACTTTTGCTGGGACTATCATGCATTAGTCTTCAACCAGCAAGACAATTGGTCAAGAATGCTCTTGTTATCAACTATCTGTGGCTGGTTTTGTAGGTTTTCAATTAAACTAGGGTTAGGAAAGACCTCAGTAAGTTATGGAGAGCAAATAAAGCCATTATGCAAATTAGTTTAGAATTGAGACCATCTGATTGGTTGATGCAATTGTCATTCAAAATACACCATTCTGATTGGTTTATGTACTGTCAGTCACCAGTTCTCTATTTTACAACTTTTGCTGGGACTATCATGCATTAGTCTTCAACCAGCAAGACAATTTGTCAAGAATGCTCTTGTTATCAACTATCTGTGGCTGGTTTTGTAGGTTTTCAATTAAACTAGGGTTAGGAAGGAACTCAGTAAGTTATGGAGAGCAAATAAAGCCCTTATGCAAATTGGTTCAGAATTGAGATCATATGATTGGTTGATGCAACTGTCATTCAAAATAAGCCATTCTGATTGGTTTATATACTGTCAGTCAACAGTTTTCTATTTTACAACTTTTGCTGGGACTATCATGCATTAGTCTTCAACCAGCAAGACAATTGGTCAAGAATGCTCTTGTTATCAACTATCTGTGGCTGGTTCTGCAGGTGTTCAATTAGACTAGGGTGAGGAAGGACCTCAGTAACTTATGAAGAGCAAATAAAGCCCTTATGCAAATTGGTTCAGAATTGAGATCATATGATTGGTTGATGCAACTGTCATTCAAAATAAGCCATTCTGATTGGTTTATGTACTGTCAGTCAACAGTTCTCTATTTTACAACTTTTGCTGGGACTATCATGCATTAGTCTTCAACCAGCAAGACAATTGGTCAAGAATGCTCTTGTTATCAACTATCTGTGGCTGGTTTTGTAGGTTTTCAATTAAACTAGGGTTAGGAAGGACCTCAATAAGTTATGGAGAGCAAATAAAGCCCTTATGCAAATTAGTTTAGAATTAAGACCATCTGATTAGTTGATGCAATTGTCATTCAAAATAAGCCATTCTGATTGGTTTATGTACTGTCAGTCAACAGTTCTCTATTTTACAACTTTTGCTGGGACTATCATGCATTAGTCTTCAACCAGCAAGACAATTTGTCAAGAATGCTCTTGTTATCAACTATCTGTGGCTGGTTTTGTAGGTTTTCAATTAAACTAGGGTTAGGAAGGAACTCAGTAAGTTATGGAGAGCAAATAAAGCCCTTATGCAAATTAGTTCAAAATTGAGATCATCTGATTGGTTGATGCAACTGTCATTCAAAATAAGCCATTCTGATTGGTTTATATACTGTCAGTCAACAGTTTTCTATTTTACAACTTTTGCTGGGACTATCATGCATTAGTCTTCAACCAGCAAGACAATTGGTCAAGAATGCTCTTGTTATCAACTATCTGTGGCTGGTTCTGCAGGTGTTCAATTAGACTAGGGTGAGGAAGGACCTCAGTAACTTATGAAGAGCAAATAAAGCCCTTATGCAAATTGGTTCAGAATTGAGATCATATGATTGGTTGATGCAACTGTCATTCAAAATAAGCCATTCTGATTGGTTTATGTACTGTCAGTCAACAGTTCTCTATTTTACAACTTTTGCTGGGACTATCATGCATTAGTCTTCAACCAGCAAGACAATTGGTCAAGAATGCTCTTGTTATCAACTATCTGTGGCTGGTTTTGTAGGTTTTCAATTAAACTAGGGTTAAGAAGGACCTCAATAAGTTATGGAGAGCAAAAAAAGCCCTTATGCAAATTAGTTTAGAATTAAGACCATCTGATTAGTTGATGCAATTGTCATTCAAAATAAGCCATTCTGATTGGTTTATGTACTGTCAGTCAACAGTTCTCTATTTTACAACTTTTGCTGGGACTATCATGCATTAGTCTTCAACCAGCAAGACAATTGGTCAAGAATGCTCTTGTTATCAACTATCTGTGGCTGGTTTTATAGGTTTTCAATTAAACTAGGGTTAGGAAAGACCTCAGTAAGTTATGGAGAGCAAATAAAGCCATTATGCAAATTAGTTTAGAATTGAGACCATCTGATTGGTTGATGCAATTGTCATTCAAAATACACCATTCTGATTGGTTTATGTACTGTCAGTCAACAGTTCTCTATTTTACAACTTTTGCTGGGACTATCATGCATTAGTCTTCAACCAGCAAGACAATTTGTCAAGAATGCTCTTGTTATCAACTATCTGTGGCTGGTTTTGAAGGTTTTCAATTAAACTAGGGTTAGGAAGGAACTCAGTAAGTTATGGAGAGCAAATAAAGCCCTTATGCAAATTAGTTCAAAATTGAGATCATCTGATTGGTTGATGCAACTGTCATTCAAAATAAGCCATTCTGATTGGTTTATATACTGTCAGTCAACAGTTTTCTATTTTACAACTTTTGCTGGGACTATTATGCATTAGTCTTCAACCAGCAAGACAATTGGTCAAGAATGCTCTTGTTATCAACTATCTGTGGCTGGTTTTATAGGTTTTCAATTAAACTAGGGTTAGGAAGGACCTCAGTAAGTTATGGAGAGCAAATAAAGCCCTTATGCAAATTAGTTTAGAATTGAGACCATCTGATTGGTTGATGCAATTGTCATTCAAAATACACCATTCTGATTGGTTTATGTACTGTCAGTCAACAGTTCTCTATTTTACAACTTTTGCTGGGACTATCATGCATTAGTCTTCAACCAGCAAGACAATTGGTCAAGAATGCTCTTGTTATCAACTATCTGTGGCTGGTTTTGTAGGTTTTCAATTAAACTAGGGTTAGGAAGGACCTCAGTAAGTTATGGAGAGCAAATAAAGCCCTTATGCAAATTAGTTTAGAATTAAGACCATCTGATTAGTTGATGTAATTGTCATTCAAAATAAGCCATTCTGATTGGTTTATGTACTGTCAGTCAACAGTTCTCTATTTTACAACTTTTGCTGGGACTATCATGCATTAGTCTTCAACCAGCAAGACATTTGGTCAAGAATGCTCTTGTTATCAACAATCTGTGGCTGGTTCTGCAGGTGTTCAATTAAACTAGGGTTAGGAAAGACCTCAGTACGTTATGGAGAGATAATAAAGCCCTTATGCAAATTAGTTTAGAATTAAGACCATCTGATTAGTTGATGCAATTGTCATTCAAAATAAGCCATTCTGATTGATTTATGCACTGTCAGTCAACAGTTCTCTATTTTACAACTTTTGCTGGGACTATCATGCATTAGTCTTCAACCAGCAAGACATTTGGTCAAGAATGCTCTTGTTATCAACTATCTGTGGCTGGTTTTGTAGGTTTTCAATTAAACTAGCGTTAGGAAGGACCTCAGTAAGTTATGGAGAGCAAATAAAGCCCTTATGCAAATTAGTTCAGAATTGAGATCATCTGATTGGTTGATGCAACTGTCATTCAAAATAAGCCATTCTGATTGGTTTATATACTGTCAGTCAACAGTTTTCCATTTTACAACTTTTGCTGGGACTATCATGCATTAGTCTTCAACCAGCAAGACAATTGGTCAAGAATGCTCTTGTTATCAACTATCTGTGGCTGGTTTTGTAGGTTTTCAATTAAACTAGGGTTAGGAAGGACCTCAGTAAGTTATGGAGAGCAAATAAAGCCCTTATGCAAATTAGTTTAGAAGTAAGACCATCTGATTGGTTGATGCAATTGTCATTCAAAATAAGCCATTCTGATTGGTTTATGTACTGTCAGTCAACAGTTCTCTATTTTACAACTTTTGTTGGGACTATCATGCATTAGTCTTCAACCAGCAAGACATTTGGTCAGGAATGCTCTTGTTATCAACTATCTGTGGCTGGTTTTGTAGGTTTTCAATTAAACTAGGGTTAGGAAGGACCTCAGTAAGTTATGGAGAGGAAATAAAGCCCTTATGCAAATTAGTTTAGAATTAAGACCATCTGATTAGTTGATGCAATTGTCATTCAAAATAAGCCATTCTGATTGGTTTATGTACTGTCAGTCAACAGTTCTCTATTTTACAACTTTTGCTGGGACTATCATGCATTAGTCTTCAACCAGCAAGACATTTGGTCAAGAATGCTCTTGTTATCAACTATCTGAGGGTGGTTTTGTAAGTTTTCAATTAAACTAGGGTTAGGAAGGACCTCAGTAAGTTATGGAGAGCAAATAAAGCCCTTATGCAAATTAGTTCAGAATTGAGATCATCTGATTGGTTGATGCAACTGTCATTCAAAATAAGCCATTCTGATTGGTTTATATACTGTCAGTCAACAGTTTTCTATTTTACAACTTTTGCTGGGACTATCATGCATTAGTCTTCAACCAGCAAGACAATTGGTCAAGAATGCTCTTGTTATCAATTATCTGAGGGTGGTTTTGTAAGTTTTCAATTAAACTAGGGTTAGGAAGGACCTCAGTAAGTTATGGAGAGCAAATAAAGCCCTTATGCAAATTAGTTTAGAATTAAGACCATCTGATTAGTTGATGCAATTGTCATTCAAAATAAGCCATTCTGATTGGTTTATGTACTGTCAGTCAACAGTTCTCTATTTTACAACTTTTGCTGGGACTATCATGCATTAGTCTTCAACCAGCAAGACATTTGGTCAAGAATGCTCTTGTTATCAACTATCTGAGGGTGGTTTTGTAAGTTTTCAATTAAACTAGGGTTAGGAAGGACCTCAGTAAGTTATGGAGAGCAAATAAAGCCCTTATGCAAATTAGTTCAGAATTGAGATCATCTGATTGGTTGATGCAACTGTCATTCAAAATAAGCCATTCTGATTGGTTTATGTACTGTCAGTCAACAGTTCTCTATTTTACAACTTTTGTTGGGACTATCATGCATTAGTCTTCAACCAGCAAGACATTTGGTCAAGAATGCTCTTGTTATCAACTATCTGTGGCTGGTTTTGTAGGTTTTCAATTAAACTAGGGTTAGGAAGGACCTCAGTAAGTTATGGAGAGCAAATAAAGCCCTTATGCAAATTAGTTTAGAATTAAGACCATCTGATTAGTTGATGTAATTGTCATTCAAAATAAGCCATTCTGATTGGTTTATGTACTGTCAGTCAACAGTTCTCTATTTTACAACTTTTGCTGGGACTATCATGCATTAGTCTTCAACCAGCAAGACATTTGGTCAAGAATGCTCTTGTTATCAACAATCTGTGGCTGGTTCTGCAGGTGTTCAATTAAACTAGGGTTAGGAAAGACCTCAGTACGTTATGGAGAGATAATAAAGCCCTTATGCAAATTAGTTTAGAATTAAGACCATCTGATTAGTTGATGCAATTGTCATTCAAAATAAGCCATTCTGATTGGTTTATGTACTGTCAGTCAACAGTTCTCTATTTTACAACTTTTGCTGGGACTATCATGCATTAGTCTTCAACCAGCAAGACATTTGGTCAAGAATGCTCTTGTTATCAACTATCTGTGGCTGGTTTTGTAGGTTTTCAATTAAACTAGGGTTAGGAAGGACCTCAGTAAGTTATGGAGAGCAAATAAAGCCCTTATGCAAATTAGTTCTGAATTGAGATCATCTGATTGGTTGATGCAACTGTCATTCAAAATAAGCCATTCTGATTGGTTTATATACTGTCAGTCAACAGTTTTCTATTTTACAACTTTTGCTGGGACTATCATGCATTAGTCTTCAACCAGCAAGACAATTGGTCAAGAATGCTCTTGTTATCAACTATCTGTGGCTGGTTTTGTAGGTTTTCAATTAATTTAGGGTTAGGAAGGACCTCAGTAAGTTATGGAGAGCAAATAAAGCCCTTATGCAAATTAGTTTAGAATTGAGACCATCTGATTGGTTGATGCAATTGTCATTCAAAATACACCATTCTGATTGGTTTATGTACTGTCAGTCAACAGTTCTCTATTTGACAACTTTTGTTGGGACTATCATGCATTAGTCTTCAACCAGCAAGACATTTGGTCAAGAATGCTCTTGTTATCAACTATCTGTGGCTGGTTTTGTAGGTTTTCAATTAAACTAGGGTTAGGAAGGACCTCAGTAAGTTATGGAGAGCAAATAAAGCCCTTATGCAAATTAGTTCAGAATTGAGATCATCTGATTGGTTGATGCAACTGTCATTCAAAATAAGCCATTCTGATTGGTTTATATACTGTCAGTCAACAGTTTTCTATTTTACAACTTTTGCTGGGACTATCATGCATTAGTCTTCAACCAGCAAGACAATTGGTCAAGAATGCTCTTGTTATCAACTAACTGTGGCTGGTTCTGCAGGTGTTCAATTAAACTAGGGTTAGGAAAGATCTCAGTACGTTATGGAGAGCAAATAAAGCCCTTATGCAAATTAGTTTAGAATTGAGACCATCTGATTGGTTGATGCAATTGTCATTCAAAATAAGCCATTCTGATTGGTTTATGTACTGTCAGTCAACAGTTCACTATTTTACAACTTTTGCTGGGACTATCATGCATTAGTCTTCAACCAGCAAGACATTTGGTCAAGAATGCACTTGTTATCAACTATCTGTGGCTGGTTTTGTAGGTTTTCAATTAAACTAGGGTTAGGAAGGACCTCAGTAAGTTATGGAGAGCAAATAAAGCCCTTATGCAAATTAGTTCAGAATTGAGATCATCTGATTGGTTGATGCAACTGTCATTCAAAATAAGCCATTCTGATTGGTTTATATACTGTCAGACATCATTTTTCTATTTTACAACTTTTGCTGGGACTATCACGCATTAGTCTTCAACCAGCAAGACAATTGGTCAAGAATGCTCTTGTTATCAACAATCTGTGGATGGTTCTGCAGGTGTTCAATAAAACTAGGGTTAGGAAAGACCTCAGTACGTTATGGAGAGCAAATAAAGCCCTTATGCAAATTAGTTTAGAATTAAGACCATCTGATTGGTTGATGCAATTGTCATTCAAAACAAGCCATTCTGATTGGTTTATGTACTGTCAGTCAACAGTTCTCTATTTTACAACTTTTGCTGGGACTATCATGCATTAGTCTTCAACCAGCAAGACATTTGGTCAAGAATGCTCTTGTTATCAACTATCTGTGGGTGGTTTTGTAGGTTTTCAATTAAACTAGGGTTAGGAAGGACCTCAGTAAGTTATGGAGAGCAAAAAAAGCCCTTATGCAAATTAGTTCAGAATTGAGATCATCTGATTGGTTGATGCAACTGTCATTCAAAATAAGCCATTCTGATTGGTTTATATACTGTCAGTCAACAGCTTTCTATTTTACAACTTTTGCTGGGACTATCATGCATTAGTCTTCAACCAGCAAGACAATTGGTCAAGAATGCTCTTGTTATCAACTATCTGTGGCTGGTTTTGTAGGTTTTCAATTAAACTAGGGTTAGGAAAGACCTCAGTAAGTTATGGAGAGCAAATAAAGCCCTTATGCAAATTAGTTTAGAATTGAGACCATCTGATTGGTTGATGCAATTGTCATTCAAAATAAGCCATTCTGATTGGTTTATGTACTGTCAGTCAACAGTTCTCTATTTTACAACTTTTGCTGGGACTATCATGCATTAGTCTTCAACCAGCAAGACATTTGGTTAAGAATGCTCTTGTTATCAACTATCTGTTGCTGGTTTTGTAGGTTTTCAATTAAACTAGGGTTAGGAAGGACCTCAGTAAGTTATGGAGAGGAAATAAAGCCCTTATGCAAATTAGTTTAGAATTAAGACCATCTGATTAGTTGATGCAATTGTCATTCAAAATAAGCCATTCTGATTGGTTTATGTACTGTCAGTCAACAGTTCTCTATTTTACAACTTTTGCTGGGACTATCATGCATTAGTCTTCAACCAGCAAGACATTTGGTCAAGAATGCTCTTGTTATCAACTATCTGAGGGTGGTTGTGTAAGTTTTCAATTAAACTAGGGTTAGGAAGGACCTCAGTAAGTTATGGAGAGCAAATAAAGCCCTTATGCAAATTAGTTTAGAATTGAGACCATCTGATTGGTTGATGCAATTGTCATTCAAAATACACCATTCTGATTGGTTTATGTACTGTCAGTCAACAGTTCTCTATTTTACAACTTTTGTTGGGACTATCATGCATTAGTCTTCAACCAGCAAGACATTTGGTCAAGAATGCTCTTGTTATCAACTATCTGTGGCTGGTTTTGTAGGTTTTCAATTAAACTAGGGTTAGGAAGGACCTCAGTAAGTTATGGAGAGCAAATAAAGCCCTTATGCAAATTAGTTCAGAATTGAGATCATCTGATTGGTTGATGCAACTGTCATTCAAAATAAGCCATTCTGATTGGTTTATATACTGTCAGTCAACAGTTTTCTATTTTACAACTTTTGCTGGGACTATCATGCATTAGTCTTCAACCAGCAAGACAATTGGTCAAGAATGCTCTTGTTATCAACTAACTGTGGCTGGTTCTGCAGGTGTTCAATTAAACTAGGGTTAGGAAAGATCTCAGTACGTTATGGAGAGCAAATAAAGCCCTTATGCAAATTAGTTTAGAATTGAGACCATCTGATTGGTTGATGCAATTGTCATTCAAAATAAGCCATTCTGATTGGTTTATGTACTGTCAGTCAACAGTTCTCTATTTTACAACTTTTGCTGGGACTATCATGCATTAGTCTTCAACCAGCAAGACAATTGGTCAAGAATGCTCTTGTTATCAACTATCTGTGGCTGGTTTTATAGGTTTTCAATTAAACTAGGGTTAGGAAGGACCTCAGTGAGTTATGGAGAGCAAATAAAGCCCTTATGCAAATTAGTTTAGAATTGAGACCATCTGATTGGTTGATGCAATTGTCATTCAAAATACACCATTCTGATTGGTTTATGTACTGTCAGTCAACAGTTCTCTATTTTACAACTTTTGCTGGGACTATCATGCATTAGTCTTCAACCAGCAAGACAATTGGTCAAGAATGCTCTTGTTATCAACTATCTGTGGCTGGTTTTGTAGGTTTTCAATTAAACTAGAGTTAGGAAGGACCTCAGTAAGTTATGGAGAGCAAATAAAGCCCTTATGCAAATTAGTTTAGAATTAAGACCATCTGATTGGTTGATGCAATTGTCATTCAAAATAAGCCATTCTGCTTGGTTTATGTGCTGTCAGTCAACAGTTTTCTATTTTATAACTTTTGCTGGGACCATCATGCAATAGTCTTCAACCAGCAAGACAATTGGTCAAGAATGTAGTCAACAGTTTTCTATTTTACAAATTTTGCTGACACCATCACGCAATAGCCTTTAACCAGCAAGACAATTGGTCAAGAATGTTCTTGTTATCAACTTTCTGTGGCTGGTTCTGCAGTTGTTCAATAAGACTAGGGTAAGGAAGGACCTCAGTAAGTTATGAAGAGCAAATACAGCCATTATGCAAATTAGTTCAGAATTGAGACCATCTGATTGGTTGATGCAACTGTCATTCAAAATAAGCCATTCTGATTGGTTTATGTACTGTCAGTCAACAGTTCTCTATTTTACAACTTTTGCTGGGACTATCATGCATTAGTCTTCAACCAGCAAGACATTTGGTTAAGAATGCTCTTGTTATCAACAATCTGTGGCTGGTTCTGCAGGTGTTCAATTAAACTAGGGTTAGGAAAGACCTCAGTACGTTATGGAGAGATAATAAAGCCCTTATGCAAATTAGTTTAGAATTAAGACCATCTGATTAGTTGATGCAATTGTCATTCAAAATAAGCCATTCTGATTGGTTTATGTACTGTCAGTCAACAGTTCTCTATTTTACAACTTTTGCTGGGACTATCATGCATTAGTCTTCAACCAGCAAGACATTTGGTCAAGAATGCACTTGTTATCAGCTATCTGTGGCTGGTTTTGTAGGTTTTCAATTAAACTAGGGTTAGGAAGGACCTCAGTAAGTTATGGAGAGCAAATAAAGCCCTTATGCAAATTAGTTCAGAATTGAGATCATCTGATTGGTTGATGCAACTGTCATTCAAAATAAGCCATTCTGATTGGTTTATATATTGTCAGTCAACAGTTTTCTATTTTACAACTTTTGCTGGGACTATCATGCATTAGTCTTCAACCAGCAAGACAATTGGTCAAGAATGCTCTTGTTATCAACTATCTGTGGCTGGTTTTGTAGGTTTTCAATTAAACTAGGGTTAGGAAGGACCTCAGTAAGTTATGGAGAGCAAATAAAGCCCTTATGCAAATTAGTTTAGAATTGAGACCATCTGATTGGTTGATGCAATTGTCATTCAAAATACACCATTCTGATTGGTTTATGTACTGTCAGTCAACAGTTCTCTATTTTACAACTTTTGTTGGGACTATCATGCATTAGTCTTCAACCAGCAAGACATTTGGTCAAGAATGCTCTTGTTATCAACTATCTGTGGCTGGTTTTGTAGGTTTTCAATTAAACTAGGGTTAGGAAGGACCTCAGTAAGTTATGGAGAGCAAATAAAGCCCTTATGCAAATTAGTTCAGAATTGAGATCATCTGATTGGTTGATGCAACTGTCATTCAAAATAAGCCATTCTGATTGGTTTATATACTGTCAGTCAACAGTTTTCTATTTTACAACTTTTGCTGGGACTATCATGCATTAGTCTTCAACCAGCAAGACAATTGGTCAAGAATGCTCTTGTTATCAACTAACTGTGGCTGGTTCTGCAGGTGTTCAATTAAACTAGGGTTAGGAAAGATCTCAGTACGTTATGGAGAGCAAATAAAGCACTTATGCAAATTAGTTTAGAATTGAGACCATCTGATTGGTTGATGCAATTGTCATTCAAAATAAGCCATTCTGATTGGTTTATGTACTGTCAGTCAACAGTTCTCTATTTTACAACTTTTGCTGGGACTATCATGCATTAGTCTTCAACCAGCAAGACAATTGGTCAAGAATGCTCTTGTTATCAACTATCTGTGGCTGGTTTTATAGGTTTTCAATTAAACTAGGGTTAGGAAGGACCTCAGTAAGTTATGGAGAGCAAATAAAGCCCTTATGCAAATTAGTTTAGAATTGAGACCATCTGATTGGTTGATGCAATTGTCATTCAAAATACACCATTCTGATTGGTTTATGTACTGTCAGTCAACAGTTCTCTATTTTACAACTTTTGCTGGGACTATCATGCATTAGTCTTCAACCAGCAAGACAATTGGTCAAGAATGCTCTTGTTATCAACTATCTGTGACTGGTTTTGTAGGTTTTCAATTAAACTAGAGTTAGGAAGGACCTCAGTAAGTTATGGAGAGCAAATAAAGCCCTTATGCAAATTAGTTTAGAATTAAGACCATCTGATTGGTTGATGCAATTGTCATTCAAAATAAGCCATTCTGATTGGTTTATGTGCTGTCAGTCAACAGTTTTCTATTTTATAACTTTTGCTGGGACCATCATGCAATAGTCTTCAACCAGCAAGACAATTGGTCAAGAATGTAGTCAACAGTTTTCTATTTTACAAATTTTGCTGGCACCATCACGCAATAGCCTTTAACCAGCAAGACAATTGGTCAAGAATGTTCTTGTTATCAACTATCTGTGGCTGGTTCTGCAGGTGTTCAATTAGACTAGGGTGAGGAAGGACCTCAGTAAGTTATGAAGAGCAAATAAAGCCATTATGTAAATTAGTTCAGAATTGAGATCATCTGATTGGTTGATGCAACTGTCATTCAAAATAAGCCATTCTGATTGGTTTATATACTGTCAGTCAACAGTTTTCTATTTTACAACTTTTGCTGGGACTATCATGCATTAGTCTTCAACCAGCAAGACAATTGGTCAAGAATGCTCTTGTTATCAACTTTCTGTGGCTGGTTCTGCAGTTGTTCAATAAGACTAGGGTAAGGAAGGACCTCAGTAAGTTATGAAGAGCAAATAAAGCCATTATGCAAATTAGTTCAGAATTGAGACCATCTGATTGGTTGATGCAACTGTCATTCAAAATAAGCCATTCTGATTGGTTTATATACTGTCAGTCAACAGTTTTCTATTTTACAACTTTTGCTGGGACTATCATGCATTAGTCTTCAACCAGCAAGACAATTGGTCAAGAATGCTCTTGTTATCAACTATCTGTGGCTGGTTCTGCAGGTGTTCAATTAAACTAGGGTTAGGAAAGACCTCAGTACGTTATGGAGAGCAAATAAAGCCCTTATGCAAATTAGTTTAGAATTGAGACCATCTGATTGGTTGATGCAATTGTCATTCAAAATAAGCCATTCTGATTGGTTTATGTACTGTCAGTCAACAGTTCTCTATTTTACAACTTTTGCTGGGACTATCATGCATTAGTCTTCAACCAGCAAGACAATTGGTCAAGAATGCTCTTGTTATCAACTATCTGTGGCTGGTTTTGTAGGTTTTTAATTAAACTAGGGTTAGGAAGGACCTCAGTAAGTTATGGAGAGAAAATAAAGCCCTTATGCAAATTAGTTTAGAATTAAGACCATCTGATTAGTTGATGCAATTGTCATTCAAAATAAGCCATTCTGATTGGTTTATGTACTGTCAGTCAACAGTTCTCTATTTTACAACTTTTGCTGGGACTATCATGCATTAGTCTTCAACCAGCAAGACAATTGGTCAAGAATGCTCTTGTTATCAACTATCTGTGGCTGGTTTGGTAGGTTTTCAATTAAACTAGGGTTAGGAAAGACCTCAGTAAGTTATGGAGAGCAAATAAAGCCCTTATGCAAATTAGTTTAGAATTGAGACCATCTGATTGGTTGATGCAATTGTCATTCAAAATAAGCCATTCTGATTGGTTTATGTGCTGTCAGTCAACAGTTTTCTATTTTATAACTTTTGCTGGGACCATCATGCAATAGTCTTCAACCAGCAAGACAATTGGTCAAGAATGTAGTCAACAGTTTTCTATTTTACAACTTTTGCTGGCACCATCACGCAATAGCCTTCAACCAGCAAGACAATTGGTCAAGAATGCTCTTGTTATCAACTATCTGTGGCTGGTATTATAGGTTTTCAATTTAACTAGGGTTAGGAAGGACCTCAGTAAGTTATGGAGAGCAAATAAAGCCCCTATGCAAATTAATTTAGAATTGAGACCATCTGATTGGTTGATGCAATTGTCATTCAAAATACACCATTCTGATTGGTTTATGTACTGTCAGTCAACAGTTCTCTATTTTACAACTTTTGCTGGGACTATCATGCATTAGTCTTCAACCAGCAAGACAATTGGTCAAGAATGCTCTTGTTATCAACTATCTGTGGCTGGTTTTATAGGTTTTCAATTAAACTAGGGTTAGGAAGGACCTCAGTAAGTTATGGAGAGCAAATAAAGCCCTTATGCAAATTAGTTTAGAATTGAGACCATCTGATTGGTTGATGCAATTGTCATTCAAAATAAGCCATTCTGATTGGTTTATGTACTGTCAGTCATCAGTTTTCTATTTTACAACTTTTGCTGGGACTATCATGCATTAGTCTTCAACCAGCAAGACAATTGGTCAAGAATGCTCTTGTTATCAACTATCTGTGGCTGGTTTTGTAGGTTTTCAATTAAACTAGGGTTAGGAAGGACCTCAGTAAGTTATGGAGAGCAAATAAAGCCCTTATGCAAATTAGTTCAGAATTGAGATCATCTGATTGGTTGATGCAACTGTCATTCAAAATAAGCCATTCTGATTGGTTTATATACTGTCAGTCAACAGTTTTCTATTTTACAACGTTTGCTGGGACTATCATGCATTAGTCTTCAACCAGCAAGACAATTGGTCAAGAATGCTCTTGTTATCAACTATCTGTGGCTGGTTCTGCAGGTGTTCAATTAAACTAGGGTTAGGAAAGACCTCAGTAAGTTATGGAGAGCTAATAAAGCCCTTATGCAAATTAGTTCGGAATTGAGATCATATGATTGGTTGATGCAACTGTCATTCAAAATAAGCCATTCTGATTGGTTTATGTACTGTCAGTCAACAGTTTTCTATTTTACAACTTTTGCTGGGACTATCATGCATTAGTCTTCAACCAGCAAGACAATTGGTCAAGAATGCTCTTGTTATCAACTATCTGTGGCTGGTTTTGTAGGTTTTCAATTAAACTAGGGTTAGGAAAGACCTCAGTAAGTTATGGAGAGCAAATAAAGCCATTATGCAAATTAGTTTAGAATTGAGACCATCTGATTGGTTGATGCAATTGTCATTCAAAATACACCATTCTGATTGGTTTATGTACTGTCAGTCAACAGTTCTCTATTTTACAACTTTTGCTGGGACTATCATGCATTAGTCTTCAACCAGCAAGACAATTTGTCAAGAATGCTCTTGTTATCAACTATCTGTGGCTGGTTTTGTAGGTTTTCAATTAAACTAGGGTTAGGAAGGAACTCAGTAAGTTATGGAGAGCAAATAAAGCCCTTATGCAAATTAGTTCAGAATTGAGATCATCTGATTGGTTGATGCAACTGTCATTCAAAATAAGCCATTCTGATTGGTTTATATACTGTCAGTCAACAGTTTTCTATTTTACATCTTTTGCTGGGACTATCATGCATTAGTCTTCAACCAGCAAGACAATTGGTCAAGAATGCTCTTGTTATCAACTATCTGTGGCTGGTTCTGCAGGTGTTCAATTAGACTAGGGTGAGGAAGGACCTCAGTAAGTTATGAAGAGCAAATAAAGCCCTTATGCAAATTGGTTCAGAATTGAGATCATATGATTGGTTGATGCAACTGTCATTCAAAATAAGCCATTCTGATTGGTTTATGTACTGTCAGTCAACAGTTCTATATTTTACAACTTTTGCTGGGACTATCATGCATTAGTCTTCAACCAGCAAGACAATTGGTCAAGAATGCTCTTGTTATCAACTATCTGTGGCTGGTTTTGTAGGTTTTCAATTAAACTAGGGTTAGGAAGGACCTCAGTAAGTTATGGAGAGCAAATAAAGCCCTTATGCAAATTAGTTCAGAATTGAGATCATATGATTGGTTGATGCAACTGTCATTCAAAATAAGCCATTCTGATTGGTTTATGTACTGTCAGTCAACAGTTTTCTATTTTACAACTTTTGCTCGGACTATTATGCATTAGTCTTCAACCAGCAAGACAATTGGTCAAGAATGCTCTTGTTATCAACTATCTGTGGCTGGTTTGGTAGGTTTTCAATTAAACTAGGGTTAGGAAAGACCTCAGTAAGTTATGGAGAGCAAATAAAGCCCTTATGCAAATTAGTTTAGAATTGAGACCATCTGATTGGTTGATGCAATTGTCATTCAAAATAAGCCATTCTGATTGGTTTATGTGCTGTCAGTCAACAGTTTTCTATTTTATAACTTTTGCTGGGACCATCATGCAATAGTCTTCAACCAGCAAGACAAATGGTCAAGAATGTAGTCAACAGTTTTCTATTTTACAACTTTTGCTGGCACCATCACGCAATAGCCTTCAACCAGCAAGACAATTGGTCAAGAATGCTCTTGTTATCAACTATCTGTAGCTGGTTATATAGGTTTTCAATTTAACTAGGGTTAGGAAGGACCTCAGTAAGTTATGGAGAGCAAATAAAGCCCCTATGCAAATTAGTTTAGAATTGAGACCATCTGATTGGTTGATGCAATTGTCATTCAAAATACACCATTCTGATTGGTTTATGTACTGTTAGTCAACAGTTCTCTATTTTACAACTTTTGCTGGGACTATCATGCATTAGTCTTCAACCAGCAAGACAATTGGTCAAGAATGCTTTTGTTATCAACTATCTGTGGCTGGTTTTGTAGGTTTTCAATTAAACTAGGGTTAGGAAGGACCTCAGTAAGTTATGGAGAGCAAATAAAGCCCTTATGCAAATTAGTTTAGAATTGAGACAATCTGATTGGTTGATGCAATTGTCAATCAAAATAAGACATTCTGATTGGTTTATGTACTGTCAGTCAACAGTTCTTTATTTCACAACTTTTGCTGGGACTATCATGCATTAGTCTTTAACCAGCAAGACAATTGGTAAAGAATGCTCTTGTTATCAACTATCTGTGGCTGGTTTTGTTGGTTTTCAATTAAACTAGCGTTTGGAAGGACCTCAGTAAGTTATGGAGAGCAAATAAAGCCCTTATGCAAATTAGTTCAGAATTGAGACCATCTGATTGGTTGATGCAATTGTCATTCAAAATAAGCCATTCTGATTGGTTTATGTGCTGTCAGTCAACAGTTTTCTATTTTATAACTTTTGCTGGGACCATCATGCAATAGTCTTCAACCAGCAAGACAATTGGTCAAGAATGTAGTCAACAGTTTTCTATTTTACAAATTTTGCTGGCACCATCACGCAATAGCCTTTAACCAGCAAGACAATTGGTCAAGAATGTTCTTGTTATCAACTATCTGTGGCTGGTTCTGCAGGTGTTCAATTAGACTAGGGTGAGGAAGGACCTCAGTAAGTTATGAAGAGCAAATAAAGCCATTATGTAAATTAGTTCAGAATTGAGATCATCTGATTGGTTGATGCAACTGTCATTCAAAATAAGCCATTCTGATTGGTTTATATACTGTCAGTCAACAGTTTTCTATTTTACAACTTTTGCTGGGACTATCATGCATTAGTCTTCAACCAGCAAGACAATTGGTCAAGAATGCTCTTGTTATCAACTTTCTGTGGCTGGTTCTGCAGTTGTTCAATAAGACTAGGGTAAGGAAGGACCTCAGTAAGTTATGAAGAGCAAATAAAGCCATTATGCAAATTAGTTCAGAATTGAGACCATCTGATTGGTTGATGCAACTGTCATTCAAAATAAGCAATTCTGATTGGTTTATGTACCATCAGTCAACAGTTTCCTATTTTACAACGTTTGCTGGGACCATCATGCAATAGTCTTCAACCAGCAAGACAATTGGTCAATAATGTTCTTGTTATCAACTATCTGTGGCTGGTTCTGCAGGTGTTCAATTAGAATAGGGTTAGGAAGGACCTCAGTAAGTTATAAAGAGCAAATAAAGCCCTTATGCAAATTAGTTCAGAATTGAGACCATCTGATTGGTTGATGTAACTGTCATTCAAAATAAGCCATTCTGATTGGTTTATATACTGTCAGTCAACAGTTTTCTATTTTACAACGTTTGCTGGGACTATCATGCATTAGTCTTCAACCAGCAAGACAATTGGTCAAGAATGCTCTTGTTATCAACTATCTGTGGCTGGTTCTGCAGGTGTTCAATTAAACTAGGGTTAGGAAAGACCTCAGTAAGTTATGGAGAGCTAATAAAGCCCTTATGCAAATTAGTTTGGAATTGAGATCATATGATTGGTTGATGCAACTGTCATTCAAAATAAGCCATTCTGATTGGTTTATGTACTGTCAGTCAACAGTTTTCTATTTTACAACTTTTGCTGGGACTATCATGCATTAGTCTTCAACCAGCAAGACAATTGGTCAAGAATGCTCTTGTTATCAACTATCTGTGGCTGGTTTTGTAGGTTTTCAATTAAACTAGGGTTAGGAAAGACCTCAGTAAGTTATGGAGAGCAAATAAAGACATTATGCAAATTAGTTTAGAATTGAGACCATCTGATTGGTTGATGCAATTGTCATTCAAAATACACCATTCTGATTGGTTTATGTACTGTCAGTCAACAGTTCTCTATTTTACAACTTTTGCTGGGACTATCATGCATTAGTCTTCAACCAGCAAGACAATTTGTCAAGAATGCTCTTGTTATCAACTATCTGTGGCTGGTTTTGTAGGTTTTCAATTAAACTAGGGTTAGGAAGGAACTCAGTAAGTTATGGAGAGCAAATAAAGCCCTTATGCAAATTAGTTCAGAATTGAGATCATCTGATTGGTTGATGCAACTGTCATTCAAAATAAGCCATTCTGATTGGTTTATATACTGTCAGTCAACAGTTTTCTATTTTACATCTTTTGCTGGGACTATCATGCATTAGTCTTCAACCAGCAAGACAATTGGTCAAGAATGCTCTTGTTATCAACTATCTGTGGCTGGTTCTGCAGGTGTTCAATTAGACTAGGGTGAGGAAGGACCTCAGTAAGTTATGAAGAGCAAATAAAGCCCTTATGCAAATTGGTTCAGAATTGAGATCATATGATTGGTTGATGCAACTGTCATTCAAAATAAGCCATTCTGATTGGTTTATGTACTGTCAGTCAACAGTTTTCTATTTTACAACTTTTGCTGGGACTATCATGCATTAGTCTTCAACCAGCAAGACAATTGGTCAAGAATGCTCTTGTTATCAACTATCTGTGGCTGGTTTTGTAGGTTTTCAATTAAACTAGGGTTAGGAAGGACCTCAGTAAGTTATGGAGAGCAAATAAAGCCCTTATGCAAATTAGTTCAGAATTGAGATCATATGATTGGTTGATGCAACTTTCATTCAAAATAAGCCATTCTGATTGGTTTATGTACTGTCAGTCAACAGTTCTCTATTTTACAACTTTTGCTGGTACCATCACGCAATAGCCTTCAACCAGCAAGACAATTGGTCAAGAATGCTCTTGTTATCAACTATCTGTAGCTGGTTTTATAGGTTTTCAATTTAACTAGGGTTAGGAAGGACCTCAGTAAGTTATGGAGAGCAAATAAAGCCCCTATGCAAATTAGTTTAGAATTGAGACCATCTGATTGGTTGATGCAATTGTCATTCAAAATACACCATTCTGATTGGTTTATGTACTGTCAGTCAACAGTTCTCTATTTTACAACTTTTGCTGGGACTATCATGCATTAGTCTTCAACCAGCAAGACAATTGGTCAAGAATGCTCTTGTTATCAACTATCTGTGGCTGGTTTTGTAGGTTTTCAATTAAACTAGGGTTAGGAAGGACCTCAGTAAGTTATGGAGAGCAAATAAAGCCCTTATGCAAATTAGTTTAGAATTAAGACCATCTGATTAGTTGATGCAATTGTCATTCAAAATAAGCCATTCTGATTGGTTTATGTACTGTCAGTCAACAGTTCTCTATTTTACAACTTTTGCTGGGACTATCATGCATTAGTCTTCAACCAGCAAGACAATTGGTCAAGAATGCTCTTGTTATCAACTATCTGTGGCTGGTTTGGTAGGTTTTCAATTAAACTAGGGTTAGGAAAGACCTCAGTAAGTTATGGAGAGCAAATAAAGCCCTTATGCAAATTAGTTTAGAATTGAGACCATCTGATTGGTTGATGCAATTGTCATTCAAAATAAGCCATTCTGATTGGTTTATGTGCTGTCAGTCAACAGTTTTCTATTTTATAACTTTTGCTGGGACCATCATGCAATAGTCTTCAACCAGCAAGACAATTGGTCAAGAATGTAGTCAACAGTTTTCTATTTTACAACTTTTGCTGGCACCATCACGCAATAGCCTTCAACCAGCAAGACAATTGGTCAAGAATGCTCTTGTTATCAACTATCTGTGGCTGGTATTATAGGTTTTCAATTTAACTAGGGTTAGGAAGGACCTCAGTAAGTTATGGAGAGCAAATAAAGCCCCTATGCAAATTAATTTAGAATTGAGACCATCTGATTGGTTGATGCAATTGTCATTCAAAATACACCATTCTGATTGGTTTATGTACTGTCAGTCAACAGTTCTCTATTTTACAACTTTTGCTGGGACTATCATGCATTAGTCTTCAACCAGCAAGACAATTGGTCAAGAATGCTCTTGTTATCAACTATCTGTGGCTGGTTTTATAGGTTTTCAATTAAACTAGGGTTAGGAAGGACCTCAGTAAGTTATGGAGAGCAAATAAAGCCCTTATGCAAATTAGTTTAGAATTGAGACCATCTGATTGGTTGATGCAATTGTCATTCAAAATAAGCCATTCTGATTGGTTTATGTACTGTCAGTCATCAGTTTTCTATTTTACAACTTTTGCTGGGACTATCATGCATTAGTCTTCAACCAGCAAGACAATTGGTCAAGAATGCTCTTGTTATCAACTATCTGTGGCTGGTTTTGTAGGTTTTCAATTAAACTAGGGTTAGGAAGGACCTCAGTAAGTTATGGAGAGCAAATAAAGCCCTTATGCAAATTAGTTCAGAATTGAGATCATCTGATTGGTTGATGCAACTGTCATTCAAAATAAGCCATTCTGATTGGTTTATATACTGTCAGTCAACAGTTTTCTATTTTACAACGTTTGCTGGGACTATCATGCATTAGTCTTCAACCAGCAAGACAATTGGTCAAGAATGCTCTTGTTATCAACTATCTGTGGCTGGTTCTGCAGGTGTTCAAATAAACTAGGGTTAGGAAAGACCTCAGTAAGTTATGGAGAGCTAATAAAGCCCTTATGCAAATTAGTTCGGAATTGAGATCATATGATTGGTTGATGCAACTGTCATTCAAAATAAGCCATTCTGATTGGTTTATGTACTGTCAGTCAACAGTTTTCTATTTTACAACTTTTGCTGGGACTATCATGCATTAGTCTTCAACCAGCAAGACAATTGGTCAAGAATGCTCTTGTTATCAACTATCTGTGGCTGGTTTTGTAGGTTTTCAATTAAACTAGGGTTAGGAAAGACCTCAGTAAGTTATGGAGAGCAAATAAAGCCATTATGCAAATTAGTTTAGAATTGAGACCATCTGATTGGTTGATGCAATTGTCATTCAAAATACACCATTCTGATTGGTTTATGTACTGTCAGTCAACAGTTCTCTATTTTACAACTTTTGCTGGGACTATCATGCATTAGTCTTCAACCAGCAAGACAATTTGTCAAGAATGCTCTTGTTATCAACTATCTGTGGCTGGTTCTGCAGGTGTTCAATTAGACTAGGGTGAGGAAGGACCTCAGTAAGTTATGAAGAGCAAATAAAGCCCTTATGCAAATTGGTTCAGAATTGAGATCATATGATTGGTTGATGCAACTGTCATTCAAAATAAGCCATTCTGATTGGTTTATGTACTGTCAGTCAACAGTTTTCTATTTTACAACTTTTGCTGGGACTATCATGCATTAGTCTTCAACCAGCAAGACAATTGGTCAAGAATGCTCTTGTTATCAACTATCTGTGGCTGGTTTTGTAGGTTTTCAATTAAACTAGGGTTAGGAAGGACCTCAGTAAGTTATGGAGAGCAAATAAAGCCCTTATGCAAATTAGTTCAGAATTGAGATCATATGATTGGTTGATGCAACTTTCATTCAAAATAAGCCATTCTGATTGGTTTATGTACTGTCAGTCAACAGTTCTCTATTTTACAACTTTTGCTGGTACCATCACGCAATAGCCTTCAACCAGCAAGACAATTGGTCAAGAATGCTCTTGTTATCAACTATCTGTAGCTGGTTTTATAGGTTTTCAATTTAACTAGGGTTAGGAAGGACCTCAGTAAGTTATGGAGAGCAAATAAAGCCCCTATGCAAATTAGTTTAGAATTGAGACCATCTGATTGGTTGATGCAATTGTCATTCAAAATACACCATTCTGATTGGTTTATGTACTGTCAGTCAACAGTTCTCTATTTTACAACTTTTGCTGGGACTATCATGCATTAGTCTTCAACCAGCAAGACAATTGGTCAAGAATGCTCTTGTTATCAACTATCTGTGGCTGGTTTTGTAGGTTTTCAATTAAACTAGGGTTAGGAAGGACCTCAGTAAGTTATGGAGAGCAAATAAAGCCCTTATGCAAATTAGTTTAGAATTAAGACAATCTGATTAGTTGATGCAATTGTCATTCAAAATAAGCCATTCTGATTGGTTTATGTACTGTCAGTCAACAGTTCTCTATTTTACAACTTTTGCTGGGACTATCATGCATTAGTCTTCAACCAGCAAGACAATTGGTCAAGAATGCTCTTGTTATCAACTATCTGTGGCTGGTTTGGTAGGTTTTCAATTAAACTAGGGTTAGGAAAGACCTCAGTAAGTTATGGAGAGCAAATAAAGCCCTTATGCAAATTAGTTTAGAATTGAGACCATCTGATTGGTTGATGCAATTGTCATTCAAAATAAGCCATTCTGATTGGTTTATGTGCTGTCAGTCAACAGTTTTCTATTTTATAACTTTTGCTGGGACCATCATGCAATAGTCTTCAACCAGCAAGACAATTGGTCAAGAATGTAGTCAACAGTTTTCTATTTTACAACTTTTGCTGGCACCATCACGCAATAGCCTTCAACCAGCAAGACAATTGGTCAAGAATGCTCTTGTTATCAACTATCTGTGGCTGGTATTATAGGTTTTCAATTTAACTAGGGTTAGGAAGGACCTCAGTAAGTTATGGAGAGCAAATAAAGCCCCTATGCAAATTAATTTAGAATTGAGACCATCTGATTGGTTGATGCAATTGTCATTCAAAATACACCATTCTGATTGGTTTATGTACTGTCAGTCAACAGTTCTCTATTTTACAACTTTTGCTGGGACTATCATGCATTAGTCTTCAACCAGCAAGACAATTGGTCAAGAATGCTCTTGTTATCAACTATCTGTGGCTGGTTTTATAGGTTTTCAATTAAACTAGGGTTAGGAAGGACCTCAGTAAGTTATGGAGAGCAAATAAAGCCCTTATGCAAATTAGTTTAGAATTGAGACCATCTGATTGGTTGATGCAATTGTCATTCAAAATAAGCCATTCTGATTGGTTTATGTACTGTCAGTCATCAGTTTTCTATTTTACAACTTTTGCTGGGACTATCATGCATTAGTCTTCAACCAGCAAGACAATTGGTCAAGAATGCTCTTGTTATCAACTATCTGTGGCTGGTTTTGTAGGTTTTCAATTAAACTAGGGTTAGGAAGGACCTCAGTAAGTTATGGAGAGCAAATAAAGCCCTTATGCAAATTAGTTCAGAATTGAGATCATCTGATTGGTTGATGCAACTGTCATTCAAAATAAGCCATTCTGATTGGTTTATATACTGTCAGTCAACAGTTTTCTATTTTACAACGTTTGCTGGGACTATCATGCATTAGTCTTCAACCAGCAAGACAATTGGTCAAGAATGCTCTTGTTATCAACTATCTGTGGCTGGTTCTGCAGGTGTTCAAATAAACTAGGGTTAGGAAAGACCTCAGTAAGTTATGGAGAGCTAATAAAGCCCTTATGCAAATTAGTTCGGAATTGAGATCATATGATTGGTTGATGCAACTGTCATTCAAAATAAGCCATTCTGATTGGTTTATGTACTGTCAGTCAACAGTTTTCTATTTTACAACTTTTGCTGGGACTATCATGCATTAGTCTTCAACCAGCAAGACAATTGGTCAAGAATGCTCTTGTTATCAACTATCTGTGGCTGGTTTTGTAGGTTTTCAATTAAACTAGGGTTAGGAAAGACCTCAGTAAGTTATGGAGAGCAAATAAAGCCATTATGCAAATTAGTTTAGAATTGAGACCATCTGATTGGTTGATGCAATTGTCATTCAAAATACACCATTCTGATTGGTTTATGTACTGTCAGTCAACAGTTCTCTATTTTACAACTTTTGCTGGGACTATCATGCATTAGTCTTCAACCAGCAAGACAATTTGTCAAGAATGCTCTTGTTATCAACTATCTGTGGCTGGTTTTGTAGGTTTTCAATTAAACTAGGGTTAGGAAGGAACTCAGTAAGTTATGGAGAGCAAATAAAGCCCTTATGCAAATTAGTTCAGAATTGAGATCATCTGATTGGTTGATGCAACTGTCATTCAAAATAAGCCATTCTGATTGGTTTATATACTGTCAGTCAACAGTTTTCTATTTTACATCTTTTGCTGGGACTATCATGCATTAGTCTTCAACCAGCAAGACAATTGGTCAAGAATGCTCTTGTTATCAACTATCTGTGGCTGGTTCTGCAGGTGTTCAATTAGACTAGGGTGAGGAAGGACCTCAGTAAGTTATGAAGAGCAAATAAAGCCCTTATGCAAATTGGTTCAGAATTGAGATCATATGATTGGTTGATGCAACTGTCATTCAAAATAAGCCATTCTGATTGGTTTATGTACTGTCAGTCAACAGTTCTCTATTTTACAACTTTTGCTGGGACTATCATGCATTAGTCTTCAACCAGCAAGACAATTGGTCAAGAATGCTCTTGTTATCAACTATCTGTGGCTGGTTTTGTAGGTTTTCAATTAAACTAGGGTTAGGAAGGACCTCAGTAAGTTATGGAGAGCAAATAAAGCCCTTATGCAAATTAGTTCAGAATTGAGATCATATGATTGGTTGATGCAACTGTCATTCAAAATAAGCCATTCTGATTGGTTTATGTACTGTCAGTCAACAGTTTTCTATTTTACAACTTTTGCTCGGACTATTATGCATTAGTCTTCAACCAGCAAGACAATTGGTCAAGAATGCTCTTGTTATCAACTATCTGTGGCTGGTTTGGTAGGTTTTCAATTAAACTAGGGTTAGGAAAGACCTCAGTAAGTTATGGAGAGCAAATAAAGCCCTTATGCAAATTAGTTTAGAATTGAGACCATCTGATTGGTTGATGCAATTGTCATTCAAAATAAGCCATTCTGATTGGTTTATGTGCTGTCAGTCAACAGTTTTCTATTTTATAACTTTTGCTGGGACCATCATGCAATAGTCTTCAACCAGCAAGACAATTGGTCAAGAATGTAGTCAACAGTTTTCTATTTTACAACTTTTGCTGGCACCATCACGCAATAGCCTTCAACCAGCAAGACAATTGGTCAAGAATGCTCTTGTTATCAACTATCTGTAGCTGGTTATATAGGTTTTCAATTTAACTAGGGTTAGGAAGGACCTCAGTAAGTTATGGAGAGCAAATAAAGCCCTTATGCAAATTAGTTTAGAATTGAGACAATCTGATTGGTTGATGCAATTGTCAATCAAAATAAGACATTCTGATTGGTTTATGTACTGTCAGTCAACAGTTCTTTATTTCACAACTTTTGCTGGGACTATCATGCATTAGTCTTTAACCAGCAAGACAATTGGTAAAGAATGCTCTTGTTATCAACTATCTGTGGCTGGTTTTGTTGGTTTTCAATTAAACTAGCGTTTGGAAGGACCTCAGTAAGTTATGGAGAGCAAATAAAGCCCTTATGCAAATTAGTTCAGAATTGAGACCATCTGATTGGTTGATGCAATTGTCATTCAAAATAAGCCATTCTGATTGGTTTATGTGCTGTCAGTCAACAGTTTTCTATTTTATAACTTTTGCTGGGACCATCATGCAATAGTCTTCAACCAGCAAGACAATTGGTCAAGAATGTAGTCAACAGTTTTCTATTTTACAAATTTTGCTGGCACCATCACGCAATAGCCTTTAACCAGCAAGACAATTGGTCAAGAATGTTCTTGTTATCAACTATCTGTGGCTGGTTCTGCAGGTGTTCAATTAGACTAGGGTGAGGAAGGACCTCAGTAAGTTATGAAGAGCAAATAAAGCCATTATGTAAATTAGTTCAGAATTGAGATCATCTGATTGGTTGATGCAACTGTCATTCAAAATAAGCCATTCTGATTGGTTTATATACTGTCAGTCAACAGTTTTCTATTTTACAACTTTTGCTGGGACTATCATGCATTAGTCTTCAACCAGCAAGACAATTGGTCAAGAATGCTCTTGTTATCAACTTTCTGTGGCTGGTTCTGCAGTTGTTCAATAAGACTAGGGTAAGGAAGGACCTCAGTAAGTTATGAAGAGCAAATAAAGCCATTATGCAAATTAGTTCAGAATTGAGACCATCTGATTGGTTGATGCAACTGTCATTCAAAATAAGCAATTCTGATTGGTTTATGTACCATCAGTCAACAGTTTCCTATTTTACAACGTTTGCTGGGACCATCATGCAATAGTCTTCAACCAGCAAGACAATTGGTCAATAATGTTCTTGTTATCAACTATCTGTGGCTGGTTCTGCAGGTGTTCAATTAGAATAGGGTTAGGAAGGACCTCAGTAAGTTATAAAGAGCAAATAAAGCCCTTATGCAAATTAGTTCAGAATTGAGACCATCTGATTGGTTGATGTAACTGTCATTCAAAATAAGCCATTCTGATTGGTTTATATACTGTCAGTCAACAGTTTTCTATTTTACAACGTTTGCTGGGACTATCATGCATTAGTCTTCAACCAGCAAGACAATTGGTCAAGAATGCTCTTGTTATCAACTATCTGTGGCTGGTTCTGCAGGTGTTCAATTAAACTAGGGTTAGGAAAGACCTCAGTAAGTTATGGAGAGCTAATAAAGCCCTTATGCAAATTAGTTTGGAATTGAGATCATATGATTGGTTGATGCAACTGTCATTCAAAATAAGCCATTCTGATTGGTTTATGTACTGTCAGTCAACAGTTTTCTATTTTACAACTTTTGCTGGGACTATCATGCATTAGTCTTCAACCAGCAAGACAATTGGTCAAGAATGCTCTTGTTATCAACTATCTGTGGCTGGTTTTGTAGGTTTTCAATTAAACTAGGGTTAGGAAAGACCTCAGTAAGTTATGGAGAGCAAATAAAGACATTATGCAAATTAGTTTAGAATTGAGACCATCTGATTGGTTGATGCAATTGTCATTCAAAATACACCATTCTGATTGGTTTATGTACTGTCAGTCAACAGTTCTCTATTTTACAACTTTTGCTGGGACTATCATGCATTAGTCTTCAACCAGCAAGACAATTTGTCAAGAATGCTCTTGTTATCAACTATCTGTGGCTGGTTTTGTAGGTTTTCAATTAAACTAGGGTTAGGAAGGAACTCAGTAAGTTATGGAGAGCAAATAAAGCCCTTATGCAAATTAGTTCAGAATTGAGATCATCTGATTGGTTGATGCAACTGTCATTCAAAATAAGCCATTCTGATTGGTTTATATACTGTCAGTCAACAGTTTTCTATTTTACATCTTTTGCTGGGACTATCATGCATTAGTCTTCAACCAGCAAGACAATTGGTCAAGAATGCTCTTGTTATCAACTATCTGTGGCTGGTTCTGCAGGTGTTCAATTAGACTAGGGTGAGGAAGGACCTCAGTAAGTTATGAAGAGCAAATAAAGCCCTTATGCAAATTGGTTCAGAATTGAGATCATATGATTGGTTGATGCAACTGTCATTCAAAATAAGCCATTCTGATTGGTTTATGTACTGTCAGTCAACAGTTTTCTATTTTACAACTTTTGCTGGGACTATCATGCATTAGTCTTCAACCAGCAAGACAATTGGTCAAGAATGCTCTTGTTATCAACTATCTGTGGCTGGTTTTGTAGGTTTTCAATTAAACTAGGGTTAGGAAGGACCTCAGTAAGTTATGGAGAGCAAATAAAGCCCTTATGCAAATTAGTTCAGAATTGAGATCATATGATTGGTTGATGCAACTTTCATTCAAAATAAGCCATTCTGATTGGTTTATGTACTGTCAGTCAACAGTTCTCTATTTTACAACTTTTGCTGGTACCATCACGCAATAGCCTTCAACCAGCAAGACAATTGGTCAAGAATGCTCTTGTTATCAACTATCTGTAGCTGGTTTTATAGGTTTTCAATTTAACTAGGGTTAGGAAGGACCTCAGTAAGTTATGGAGAGCAAATAAAGCCCCTATGCAAATTAGTTTAGAATTGAGACCATCTGATTGGTTGATGCAATTGTCATTCAAAATACACCATTCTGATTGGTTTATGTACTGGCAGTCAACAGTTCTCTATTTTACAACTTTTGCTGGGACTATCATGCATTAGTCTTCAACCAGCAAGACAATTGGTCAAGAATGCTCTTGTTATCAACTATCTGTGGCTGGTTTTGTAGGTTTTCAATTAAACTAGGGTTAGGAAAGACCTCAATAAGTTATGGAGAGCAAATAAAGCCCTTATGCAAATTAGTTCAGAATTGAGATCATATGATTGGTTGATGCAACTGTCATTCAAAATAAGCCATTCTGATTGGTTTATGTACTGTCAGTCATCAGTTTTCTATTTTACAACTTTTGCTGGGACTATCATGCATTAGTCTTCAACCAGCAAGACAATTGGTCAAGAATGCTCTTGTTATCAACTATCTGTGGCTGGTTTTGTAGGTTTTCAATTAAACTAGGGTTAGGAAAGACCTCAGTAAGTTATGGAGAGCAAATAAAGCCCTTATGCAAATTAGTTTAGAATTGAGACCATCTGATTGGTTGATGCAATTGTCATTCAAAATACACCATTCTGATTGGTTTATGTACTGTCAGTCAACAGTTCTTTATTTCACAACTTTTGCTGCGACTATCATGCATTAGTCTTCAACCAGCAAGACAATTGGTCAATAATGCTCTTGTTATCAACTATCTGTGGCTGGTTCTGCAGGTATTCAATTAAACTAGGGTTAGGAAAGACCTCAATAAGTTATGGAGAGCAAATAAAGCCCTTATGCAAATTAGTTCAGAATTGAGATCATATGATTGGTTGATGCAACTGTCATTCAAAATAAGCCATTCTGATTGGTTTATGTACTGTCAGTCATCAGTTTTCTATTTTACAACTTTTGCTGGGACTATCATGCATTAGTCTTCAACCAGCAAGACAATTGGTCAAGAATGCTCTTGTTATCAACAATCTGTGGCTGGTTCTGCAGGTGTTCAATTAAACTAGGGTTAGGAAGGACCTCAGTAAGTTATGGAGAGCAAATAAAGCCCTTATGCAAATTAGTTCAGAATTGAGATCATCTGATTGGTTGATGCAACTGTCATTCAAAATAAGCCATTCTGATTGGTTTATGTACTGTCAGTCAACAGTTCTCTATTTTACAACTTTTGCTGGGACTATCATGCATTAGTCTTCAACCAGCAAGACAATTGGTCAATAATGCTCTTGTTATCAACTATCTGTGGCTGGTTTTGTAGGTTTTCAATTAAACTAGGGTTAGGAAAGACCTCAGAAAGTTATGGAGAGCAAATAAAGCCCTTATGCAAATTAGTTTAGAATTGAGACCATCTGATTGGTTGATGCAATTGTCATTCAAAATACACCATTCTGATTGGTTTATGTACTGTCAGTCAACAGTTCTTTATTTCACAACTTTTGCTGGGACTATCATGCATTAGTCTTCAACCAGCAAGACAATTGGTCAAGAATGCTCTTGTTATCAACAATCTGTGGCTGGTTCTGCAGGTGTTCAATTAAACTAGGGTTAGGAAGGACCTCAGTAAGTTATGGAGAGCAAATAAAGCCCTTATGCAAATTAGTTCAGAATTGAGATCATCTGATTGGTTGATGCAACTGTCATTCAAAATAAGCCATTCTGATTGGTTTATGTACTGTCAGTCAACAGTTCTCTATTTTACAACTTTTGCTGGGACTATCATGCATTAGTCTTCAACCAGCAAGACAATTGGTCAATAATGCTCTTGTTATCAACTATCTGTGGCTGGTTCTGCAGGTATTCAATTAAACTAGGGTTAGGAAGGACCTCAGTAAGTTATGGAGAGCAAATAAAGCCCTTATGCAAATTAGTTCAGAATTGAGATCATATGATTGGTTGATGCAACTGTCATTCAAAATAAGCCATTCTGATTGGTTTATGTACTGTCAGTCAACAGTTTTCTATTTTACAACTTTTGCTCGGACTATTATGCATTAGTCTTCAACCAGCAAGACAATTGGTCAAGAATGCTCTTGTTTTCAACTATCTGTGGCTGGTTTGGTAGGTTTTCAATTAAACTAGGGTTAGGAAAGACCTCAGTAAGTTATGGAGAGCAAATAAAGCCCTTATGCAAATTAGTTTAGAATTGAGACCATCTGATTGGTTGATGCAATTGTCATTCAAAATAAGCCATTCTGATTGGTTTATGTGCTGTCAGTCAACAGTTTTCTATTTTATAACTTTTGCTGGGACCATCATGCAATAGCCTTCAACCAGCAAGACAATTGGTCAAGAATGCTCTTGTTATCAACTATCTGTGGCTGGTTTTGTAGGTTTTCAATTAAACTAGGGTTAGGAAGGACCTCAGTAAGTTATGGAGAGCAAATAAAGCCCTTATGCAAATTAGTTCAGAATTGAGATCATCTGATTGGTTGATGCAACTGTCATTCAAAATAAGCCATTCTGATTGGTTTATATACTGTCAGTCAACAGTTTTCTATTTTACAACTTTTGCTGGGACTATCATGCATTAGTCTTCAACCAGCAAGACAATTGGTCAAGAATGCTCTTGTTATCAACAATCTGTGGCTGGTTCTGCAGGTGTTCAATTAAACTAGGGTTAGGAAGGACCTCAGTAAGTTATGGAGAGCAAATAAAGCCTTATGCAAATTAGTTCAGAATTGAGATCATCTGATTGGTTGATGCAACTGTCATTCAAAATAAGCCATTCTGATTGGTTTATATACTGTCAGTCAACAGTTTTCTATTTTACAACTTTTGCTGGGACTATCATGCATTAGTCTTCAACCAGCAAGACAATTGGTCAAGAATGCTCTTGTTATCAACTATCTGTGGCTGGTTCTGCAGGTATTCAATTAAACTAGGGTTAGGAAAGACCTCAATAAGTTATGGAGAGCAAATAAAGCCCTTATGCAAATTAGTTCAGAATTGAGATCATATGATTGGTTGATGCAACTGTCATTCAAAATAAGCCATTCTGATTGGTTTATGTACTGTCAGTCATCAGTTTTCTATTTTACAACTTTTGCTGGGACTATCATGCATTAGTCTTCAACCAGCAAGACAATTGGTCAAGAATGCTCTTGTTATCAACTATCTGTGGCTGGTTTTGTAGGTTTTCAATTAAACTAGGGTTAGGAAAGACCTCAGTAAGTTATGGAGAGCAAATAAAGCCCTTATGCAAATTAGTTTAGAATTGAGACCATCTGATTGGTTGATGCAATTGTCATTCAAAATACACCATTCTGATTGGTTTATGTACTGTCAGTCAACAGTTCTTTATTTCACAACTTTTGCTGGGACTATCATGCATTAGTCTTCAACCAGCAAGACAATTGGTCAAGAATGCTCTTGTTATCAACAATCTGTGGCTGGTTCTGCAGGTGTTCAATTAAACTAGGGTTAGGAAGGACCTCAGTAAGTTATGGAGAGCAAATAAAGCCCTTATGCAAATTAGTTCAGAATTGAGATCATCTGATTGGTTGATGCAACTGTCATTCAAAATAAGCCATTCTGATTGGTTTATGTACTGTCAGTCAACAGTTCTCTATTTTACAACTTTTGCTGGGACTATCATGCATTAGTCTTCAACCAGCAAGACAATTGGTCAATAATGCTCTTGTTATCAACTATCTGTGGCTGGTTCTGCAGGTATTCAATTAAACTAGGGTTAGGAAAGACCTCAATAAGTTATGGAGAGCAAATAAAGCCCTTATGCAAATTAGTTCAGAATTGAGATCATATGATTGGTTGATGCAACTGTCATTCAAAATAAGCCATTCTGATTGGTTTATATACTGTCAGTCAACAGTTTTCTATTTTACAACTTTTGCTGGGACTATCATGCATTAGTCTTCAATCAGCAAGACAATTGGTCAAGAATGCTCTTGTTATCAACTATCTGTGGCTGGTTCTGCAGGTATTCAATTAAACTAGGGTTAGGAAGGACCTCAGTAAGTTATGGAGAGCAAATAAAGCCCTTATGCAAATTAGTTCAGAATTGAGATCATCTGATTGGTTGATGCAACTGTCATTCAAAATAAGCCATTCTGATTGGTTTATATACTGTCAGTCAACAGTTTTCTATTTTACAACTTTTGCTGGGACTATCATGCATTAGTCTTCAACCAGCAAGACAATTGGTCAAGAATGCTCTTGTTATCAACTACCTGTGGCTGGTTCTGCAGGTGTTCTATTAGACTAGGGTGAGGAAGGACCTCAGTAAGTTATGAAGAGCAAATAAAGCCCTTATGCAAATTAGTTCTGAATTGAGATCATATGATTGGTTGATGCAACTGTCATTCAAAATAAGCCATTCTGATTGGTTTATGTACTGTCAGTCAACAGTTTTCTATTTTACAACTTTTGCTGGGACTATTATGCATTATTCTTCAACCAGCAAGACAATTGGTCAAGAGTGCTCTTGTTATCAACTATCTGTGGCTGGTTTTGTAGGTTTTCAATTAAACTAGGGTTAGGAAGGACCTCAGTAAGTTATGGAGAGCAAATAAAGCCCTTATGCAAATTAGTTTAGAATTGAGACCATCTGATTGGTTGATGCAATTGTCATTAAAAATAAGCCATTCTGATTGGTTTATGTGCTGTCAGTCAACAGTTTTCTATTTTATAACTTTTGCTGGGACCATCATGCTAAAATCTTTAACCAGAAAGTCAATTCGTCAAGAATGTAGTCAACAGTTTTCTATTTTACAACTTTTGCTATCACCATCACGCAATAGCCTTCAAACAGCAAGACAAGTGGTCAATAATGTTCTTGTTATCAACTATCTGTGGCTGGTTCTGCAGGTGTTCAATTAGAATAGGGTGAGGAAGGACCTCAGTAAGTTATGAAGAGCAAATAAAGCCCTTATGCAAATTGGTTCAGAATTGAGATCATATGATTGGTTGATGCAACTGTCATTCTAAATAAGCCATTCTGATTGGTTTATGTACTGTCAGTCAACAGTTTTCTATTTTACAACTTTTGCTGGGACTATCATGCATTAGTCTTCAACCAGCAAGACAATTGGTCAAGAATGTAGTCAACAGTTTTCTATTTTACAAATTTTGCTGGCACCATCACGCAATAGCCTTTAACCAGCAAGACAATTGGTCAAGAATGTTCTTGTTATCAACTATCTGTGGCTGGTTCTGCAGGTGTTCAATTAGACTAGGGTGAGGAAGGACCTCAGTAAGTTATGAAGAGCAAATAAAGCCATTATGTAAATTAGTTCAGAATTGAGATCATCTGATTGGTTGATGCAACTGTCATTCAAAATAAGCCATTCTGATTGGTTTATATACTGTCAGTCAACAGTTTTCTATTTTACAACTTTTGCTGGGACTATCATGCATTAGTCTTCAACCAGCAAGACAATTGGTCAAGAATGCTCTTGTTATCAACTTTCTGTGGCTGGTTCTGCAGTTGTTCAATAAGACTAGGGTAAGGAAGGACCTCAGTAAGTTATGAAGAGCAAATAAAGCCATTATGCAAATTAGTTCAGAATTGAGACCATCTGATTGGTTGATGCAACTGTCATTCAAAATAAGCAATTCTGATTGGTTTATGTACCATCAGTCAACAGTTTCCTATTTTACAACGTTTGCTGGGACCATCATGCAATAGTCTTCAACCAGCAAGACAATTGGTCAATAATGTTCTTGTTATCAACTATCTGTGGCTGGTTCTGCAGGTGTTCAATTAGAATATGGTTAGGAAGGACCTCAGTAAGTTATAAAGAGCAAATAAAGCCCTTATGCAAATTAGTTCAGAATTGAGACCATCTGATTGGTTTATGCAACTGTCATTCAAAATAAGCCATTCTGATTGGTTTATGTACTGTCAGTCAACAGTTTTCTATTTTACAACTTTTGCTGGGACTATCATGCATTAGTCTTCAACCAGCAAGACAATTGGTCAAGAATGCTCTTGTTATCAACTATCTGTGGCTGGTTTTATAGGTTTTCAATTAAACTAGGGTTAGGAAAGACCTCAGTAAGTTATGGAGAGCAAATAAAGCCATTATGCAAATTAGTTTAGAATTGAGACCATCTGATTGGTTGATGCAATTGTCATTCAAAATACACCATTCTGATTGGTTTATGTACTGTCAGTCAACAGTTCTCTATTTTACAACTTTTGCTGGGACTATCATGCATTAGTCTTCAACCAGCAAGACAATTGGTCAAGAATGCTCTTGTTATCAACTATCTGTGGCTGGTTTGGTAGGTTTTCAATTAAACTAGGGTTAGGAAAGACCTCAGTAAGTTATGGAGAGCAAATAAAGCCCTTATGCAAATTAGTTTAGAATTGAGACCATCTGATTGGTTGATGCAATTGTCATTCAAAATAAGCCATTCTGATTGGTTTATGTGCTGTCAGTCAACAGTTTTCTATTTTATAACTTTTGCTGGGACCATCATGCAATAGTCTTCAACCAGCAAGACAATTGGTCAAGAATGTAGTCAACAGTTTTCTATTTTACAACTTTTGCTGGCACCATCACGCAATAGCCTTCAACCAGCAAGACAATTGGTCAAGAATGCTCTTGTTATCAACTATCTGTGGCTGGTATTATAGGTTTTCAATTTAACTAGGGTTAGGAAGGACCTCAGTAAGTTATGGAGAGCAAATAAAGCCCCTATGCAAATTAATTTAGAATTGAGACCATCTGATTGGTTGATGCAATTGTCATTCAAAATACACCATTCTGATTGGTTTATGTACTGTCAGTCAACAGTTCTCTATTTTACAACTTTTGCTGGGACTATCATGCATTAGTCTTCAACCAGCAAGACAATTGGTCAAGAATGCTCTTGTTATCAACTATCTGTGGCTGGTTTTATAGGTTTTCAATTAAACTAGGGTTAGGAAGGACCTCAGTAAGTTATGGAGAGCAAATAAAGCCCTTATGCAAATTAGTTTAGAATTGAGACCATCTGATTGGTTGATGCAATTGTCATTCAAAATAAGCCATTCTGATTGGTTTATGTACTGTCAGTCATCAGTTTTCTATTTTACAACTTTTGCTGGGACTATCATGCATTAGTCTTCAACCAGCAAGACAATTGGTCAAGAATGCTCTTGTTATCAACTATCTGTGGCTGGTTTTGTAGGTTTTCAATTAAACTAGGGTTAGGAAGGACCTCAGTAAGTTATGGAGAGCAAATAAAGCCCTTATGCAAATTAGTTCAGAATTGAGATCATCTGATTGGTTGATGCAACTGTCATTCAAAATAAGCCATTCTGATTGGTTTATATACTGTCAGTCAACAGTTTTCTATTTTACAACGTTTGCTGGGACTATCATGCATTAGTCTTCAACCAGCAAGACAATTGGTCAAGAATGCTCTTGTTATCAACTATCTGTGGCTGGTTCTGCAGGTGTTCAATTAAACTAGGGTTAGGAAAGACCTCAGTAAGTTATGGAGAGCTAATAAAGCCCTTATGCAAATTAGTTCGGAATTGAGATCATATGATTGGTTGATGCAACTGTCATTCAAAATAAGCCATTCTGATTGGTTTATGTACTGTCAGTCAACAGTTTTCTATTTTACAACTTTTGCTGGGACTATCATGCATTAGTCTTCAACCAGCAAGACAATTGGTCAAGAATGCTCTTGTTATCAACTATCTGTGGCTGGTTTTGTAGGTTTTCAATTAAACTAGGGTTAGGAAAGACCTCAGTAAGTTATGGAGAGCAAATAAAGCCATTATGCAAATTAGTTTAGAATTGAGACCATCTGATTGGTTGATGCAATTGTCATTCAAAATACACCATTCTGATTGGTTTATGTACTGTCAGTCAACAGTTCTCTATTTTACAACTTTTGCTGGGACTATCATGCATTAGTCTTCAACCAGCAAGACAATTTGTCAAGAATGCTCTTGTTATCAACTATCTGTGGCTGGTTTTGTAGGTTTTCAATTAAACTAGGGTTAGGAAGGAACTCAGTAAGTTATGGAGAGCAAATAAAGCCCTTATGCAAATTAGTTCAGCATTGAGATCATCTGATTGGTTGATGCAACTGTCATTCAAAATAAGCCATTCTGATTGGTTTATATACTGTCAGTCAACAGTTTTCTATTTTACAACTTTTGCTGGGACTATCATGCATTAGTCTTCAACCAGCAAGACAATTGGTCAAGAATGCTCTTGTTATCAACTATCTGTGGCTGGTTCTGCAGGTGTTCAATTAGACTAGGGTGAGGAAGGACCTCAGTAAGTTATGAAGAGCAAACAAAGCCCTTATGCAAATTGGTTCAGAATTGAGATCATATGATTGGTTGATGCAACTGTCATTCAAAATAAGCCATTCTGATTGGTTTATGTACTGTCAGTCAACAGTTTTCTATTTTACAACTTTTGCTGGGACTATCATGCATTAGTCTTCAACCAGCAAGACAATTGGTCAAGAATGCTCTTGTTATCAACTATCTGTGGCTGGTTTTGTAGGTTTTCAATTAAACTAGGGTTAGGAAGGACCTCAGTAAGTTATGGAGAGCAAATAAAGCCGATATGCAAATTAGTTCAGAATTGAGATCATATGATTGGTTGATGCAACTGTCATTCAAAATAAGCCATTCTGATTGGTTTATGTACTGTCAGTCAACAGTTTTCTATTTTACAACTTTTGCTCAGACTATTATGCATTAGTCTTCAACCAGCAAGACAATTGGTCAAGAATGCTCTTGTTATCAACTATCTGTGGCTGGTTTGGTAGGTTTTCAATTAAACTAGGGTTAGGAAGGACCTCAGTAAGTTATGGAGAGCAAATAAAGCCCCTATGCAAATTAGTTTAGAATTGAGACCATCTGATTGGTTGATGCAATTGTCATTCAAAATAAGCCATTCTGATTGGTTTATGTGCTGTCAGTCAACAGGTTTCTATTTTATAACTTTTGCTGGGACCATCATGCAATAGTCTTCAACCAGCAAGACAATTGGTCAAGAATGTAGTCAACAGTTTTCTATTTTACAACTTTTGCTGGCACCATCACGCATTAGCCTTCAACCAGCAAGACAATTGGTCAACAATGCTCTTGTTATCAACTATCTGTGGCTGGTTTTGTAGGTTTTCAATTAAACTAGGGTTAGGAAGGACCTCAGTAAGTTATGGAGAGCAAATAAAGCCCTTATGCAAATTAGTTCAGAATTGAGATCATCTGATTGGTTGATGCAACTGTCATTCAAAATAAGCCATTCTGATTGGTTTATATACTGTCAGTCAACAGTTTTCTATTTTACAACTTTTGCTGGGACTATCATGCATTAGTCTTCAACCAGCAAGACAATTGGTCAAGAATGCTCTTGTTATCAACAATCTGTGGCTGGTTCTGCAGGTGTTCAATTAAACTAGGGTTAGGAAGGACCTCAGTAAGTTATGGAGAGCAAATAAAGCCCTTATGCAAATTAGTTCAGAATTGAGATCATCTGATTGGTTGATGCAACTGTCATTCAAAATAAGCCATTCTGATTGGTTTATGTACTGTCAGTCAACAGTTTTCTATTTTACAACTTTTGCTGGGACTATCATGCATTAGTCTTCAACCAGCAAGACAATTGGTCAAGAATGCTCTTGTTATCAACTATCTGTGGCTGGTTTTGTAGGTTTTCAATTAAACTAGGGTTAGGAAAGACCTCAGTAAGTTATGGAGAGCAAATAAAGCCATTATGCAAATTAGTTTAGAATTGAGACCATCTGATTGGTTGATGCAATTGTCATTCAAAATACACCATTCTGATTGGTTTATGTACTGTCAGTCACCAGTTCTCTATTTTACAACTTTTGCTGGGACTATCATGCATTAGTCTTCAACCAGCAAGACAATTTGTCAAGAATGCTCTTGTTATCAACTATCTGTGGCTGGTTTTGTAGGTTTTCAATTAAACTAGGGTTAGGAAGGAACTCAGTAAGTTATGGAGAGCAAATAAAGCCCTTATGCAAATTGGTTCAGAATTGAGATCATATGATTGGTTGATGCAACTGTCATTCAAAATAAGCCATTCTGATTGGTTTATATACTGTCAGTCAACAGTTTTCTATTTTACAACTTTTGCTGGGACTATCATGCATTAGTCTTCAACCAGCAAGACAATTGGTCAAGAATGCTCTTGTTATCAACTATCTGTGGCTGGTTCTGCAGGTGTTCAATTAGACTAGGGTGAGGAAGGACCTCAGTAACTTATGAAGAGCAAATAAAGCCCTTATGCAAATTGGTTCAGAATTGAGATCATATGATTGGTTGATGCAACTGTCATTCAAAATAAGCCATTCTGATTGGTTTATGTACTGTCAGTCAACAGTTCTCTATTTTACAACTTTTGCTGGGACTATCATGCATTAGTCTTCAACCAGCAAGACAATTGGTCAAGAATGCTCTTGTTATCAACTATCTGTGGCTGGTTTTGTAGGTTTTCAATTAAACTAGGGTTAGGAAGGACCTCAATAAGTTATGGAGAGCAAATAAAGCCCTTATGCAAATTAGTTTAGAATTAAGACCATCTGATTAGTTGATGCAATTGTCATTCAAAATAAGCCATTCTGATTGGTTTATGTACTGTCAGTCAACAGTTCTCTATTTTACAACTTTTGCTGGGACTATCATGCATTAGTCTTCAACCAGCAAGACAATTTGTCAAGAATGCTCTTGTTATCAACTATCTGTGGCTGGTTTTGTAGGTTTTCAATTAAACTAGGGTTAGGAAGGAACTCAGTAAGTTATGGAGAGCAAATAAAGCCCTTATGCAAATTAGTTCAAAATTGAGATCATCTGATTGGTTGATGCAACTGTCATTCAAAATAAGCCATTCTGATTGGTTTATATACTGTCAGTCAACAGTTTTCTATTTTACAACTTTTGCTGGGACTATCATGCATTAGTCTTCAACCAGCAAGACAATTGGTCAAGAATGCTCTTGTTATCAACTATCTGTGGCTGGTTCTGCAGGTGTTCAATTAGACTAGGGTGAGGAAGGACCTCAGTAACTTATGAAGAGCAAATAAAGCCCTTATGCAAATTGGTTCAGAATTGAGATCATATGATTGGTTGATGCAACTGTCATTCAAAATAAGCCATTCTGATTGGTTTATGTACTGTCAGTCAACAGTTCTCTATTTTACAACTTTTGCTGGGACTATCATGCATTAGTCTTCAACCAGCAAGACAATTGGTCAAGAATGCTCTTGTTATCAACTATCTGTGGCTGGTTTTGTAGGTTTTCAATTAAACTAGGGTTAAGAAGGACCTCAATAAGTTATGGAGAGCAAAAAAAGCCCTTATGCAAATTAGTTTAGAATTAAGACCATCTGATTAGTTGATGCAATTGTCATTCAAAATAAGCCATTCTGATTGGTTTATGTACTGTCAGTCAACAGTTCTCTATTTTACAACTTTTGCTGGGACTATCATGCATTAGTCTTCAACCAGCAAGACAATTGGTCAAGAATGCTCTTGTTATCAACTATCTGTGGCTGGTTTTATAGGTTTTCAATTAAACTAGGGTTAGGAAAGACCTCAGTAAGTTATGGAGAGCAAATAAAGCCATTATGCAAATTAGTTTAGAATTGAGACCATCTGATTGGTTGATGCAATTGTCATTCAAAATACACCATTCTGATTGGTTTATGTACTGTCAGTCAACAGTTCTCTATTTTACAACTTTTGCTGGGACTATCATGCATTAGTCTTCAACCAGCAAGACAATTTGTCAAGAATGCTCTTGTTATCAACTATCTGTGGCTGGTTTTGAAGGTTTTCAATTAAACTAGGGTTAGGAAGGAACTCAGTAAGTTATGGAGAGCAAATAAAGCCCTTATGCAAATTAGTTCAAAATTGAGATCATCTGATTGGTTGATGCAACTGTCATTCAAAATAAGCCATTCTGATTGGTTTATATACTGTCAGTCAACAGTTTTCTATTTTACAACTTTTGCTGGGACTATCATGCATTAGTCTTCAACCAGCAAGACAATTGGTCAAGAATGCTCTTGTTATCAACTATCTGTGGCTGGTTCTGCAGGTGTTCAATTAGACTAGGGTGAGGAAGGACCTCAGTAACTTATGAAGAGCAAATAAAGCCCTTATGCAAATTGGTTCAGAATTGAGATCATATGATTGGTTGATGCAACTGTCATTCAAAATAAGCCATTCTGATTGGTTTATGTACTGTCAGTCAACAGTTTTCTATTTTACAACTTTTGCTGGGACTATCATGCATTAGTCTTCAACCAGCAAGACAATTGGTCAAGAATGCTCTTGTTATCAACTATCTGTGGCTGGTTTTGTAGGTTTTCAATTAAACTAGGGTTAGGAAGGACCTCAGTAAGTTATGGAGAGCAAATAAAGCCCTTATGCAAATTAGTTCAGAATTGAGATCATCTGATTGGTTGATGCAACTGTCATTCAAAATAAGCCATTCTGATTGGTTTATATACTGTCAGTCAACAGTTTTCTATTTTACAACTTTTGCTGGGACTATCATGCATTAGTCTTCAACCAGCAAGACAATTGGTCAAGAATGCTCTTGTTATCAACAATCTGTGGCTGGTTTTGTAGGTGTTCAATTAAACTAGGGTTAGGAAGGACCTCAGTAAGTTATGGAGAGCAAATAAAGCCCTTATGCAAATTAGTTCAGAATTGATATCATCTGATTGGTTGATGCAACTGTCATTCAAAATAAGCCATTCTGATTGGTTTATGTACTGTCAGTCAACAGTTTTCTATTTTACAACTTTTGCTGGGACTATCATGCATTAGTCTTCAACCAGCAAGACAATTGGTCAAGAATGCTCTTGTTATCAACTATCTGTGGCTGGTTTTGTAGGTTTTCAATTAAACTAGGGTTAGGAAAGACCTCAGTAAGTTATGGAGAGCAAATAAAGCCATTATGCAAATTAGTTTAGAATTGAGACCATCTGATTGGTTGATGCAATTGTCATTCAAAATACACCATTCTGATTGGTTTATGTACTGTCAGTCACCAGTTCTCTATTTTACAACTTTTGCTGGGACTATCATGCATTAGTCTTCAACCAGCAAGACAATTTGTCAAGAATGCTCTTGTTATCAACTATCTGTGGCTGGTTTTGTAGGTTTTCAATTAAACTAGGGTTAGGAAGGACCTCAGTAAGTTATGGAGAGCAAATAAAGCCCTTATGCAAATTAGTTTAGAATTAAGACCATCTGATTAGTTGATGCAATTGTCATTCAAAATAAGCCATTCTGATTGGTTTATGTACTGTCAGTCAACAGTTCTCTATTTTACAACTTTTGCTGGGACTATCATGCATTAGTCTTCAACCAGCAAGACAATTGGTCAAGAATGCTCTTGTTATCAACTATCTGTGGCTGGTTTTATAGATTTTCAATTAAACTAGGGTTAGGAAAGACCTCAGTAAGTTATGGAGAGCAAATAAAGCCATTATGCAAATTAGTTTAGAATTGAGACCATCTGATTGGTTGATGCAATTGTTATTCAAAATACACCATTCTGATTGGTTTATGTACTGTCAGTCAACAGTTCTCTATTTTACAACTTTTGCTGGGACTATCATGCATTAGTCTTCAACCAGCAAGACAATTTGTCAAGAATGCTCTTGTTATCAACTATCTGTGGCTGGTTTTGAAGGTTTTCAATTAAACTAGGGTTAGGAAGGAACTCAGTAAGTTATGGAGAGCAAATAAAGCCCTTATGCAAATTAGTTCAAAATTGAGATCATCTGATTGGTTGATGCAACTGTCATTCAAAATAAGCCATTCTGATTGGTTTATATACTGTCAGTCAACAGTTTTCTATTTTACAACTTTTGCTGGGACTATCATGCATTAGTCTTCAACCAGCAAGACAATTGGTCAAGAATGCTCTTGTTATCAACTATCTGTGGCTGGTTCTGCAGGTGTTCAATTAGACTAGGGTGAGGAAGGACCTCAGTAACTTATGAAGAGCAAATAAAGCCCTTATGCAAATTGGTTCAGAATTGAGATCATATGATTGGTTGATGCAACTGTCATTCAAAATAAGCCATTCTGATTGGTTTATGTACTGTCAGTCAACAGTTTTCTATTTTACAACTTTTGCTGGGACTATCATGCATTAGTCTTCAACCAGCAAGACAATTGGTCAAGAATGCTCTTGTTATCAACTATCTGTGGCTGGTTTTGTAGGTTTTCAATTAAACTAGGGTTAGGAAGGAACTCAGTAAGTTATGGAGAGCAAATAAAGCCCTTATGCAAATTAGTTCAAAATTGAGATCATCTGATTGGTTGATGCAACTGTCATTCAAAATAAGCCATTCTGATTGGTTTATATACTGTCAGTCAACAGTTTTCTATTTTACAACTTTTGCTGGGACTATCATGCATTAGTCTTCAACCAGCAAGACAATTGGTCAAGAATGCTCTTGTTATCAACTATCTGTGGCTGGTTCTGCAGGTGTTCAATTAGACTAGGGTGAGGAAGGACCTCAGTAACTTATGAAGAGCAAATAAAGCCCTTATGCAAATTGGTTCAGAATTGAGATCATATGATTGGTTGATGCAACTGTCATTCAAAATAAGCCATTCTGATTGGTTTATGTACTGTCAGTCAACAGTTTTCTATTTTACAACTTTTGCTGGGACTATCATGCATTAGTCTTCAACCAGCAAGACAATTGGTCAAGAATGCTCTTGTTATCAACTATCTGTGGCTGGTTTTGTAGGTTTTCAATTAAACTAGGGTTAGGAAGGACCTCAGTAAGTTATGGAGAGCAAATAAAGCCCTTATGCAAATTAGTTCAGAATTGAGATCATATGATTGGTTGATGCAACTGTCATTCAAAATAAGCCATTCTGATTGGTTTATGTACTGTCAGTCAACAGTTTTCTATTTTACAACTTTTACTCGGACTATCATGCATTAGTCTTCAACCAGCAAGACAATTGGTCAAGAATGCTCTTGTTATCAACTATCTGTGGCTGGTTCTGCAGGTGTTCAATTAAACTAGGGTTAGGAAAGACCTCAGTACGTTATGGAGAGCGCAAATAAAGCCCTTATGCAAATTAGTTTAGAATTGAGACCATCTGATTGGTTGATGCAATTGTGATTCAAAATAAGCCATTCTGATTGGTTTATGTACTGTCAGTCAACAGTTCTCTATTTTACAACTTTTGCTGGGACTATCATGCATTAGTCTTCAACCAGCAAGACAATTGGTCAAGAATGCTCTTGTTATCAACTATCTGTGGCTGGTTTTATAGGTTTTCAATTAAACTAGGGTTAGGAAGGACCTCAGTAAGTTATGGAGAGCAAATAAAGCCCTTATGCAAATTAGTTCAGAATTGAGATCATATGATTGGTTGATGCAACTGTCATTCAAAATAAGCCATTCTGATTGGTTTATGTACTGTCAGTCAACAGTTTTCTATTTTACAACTTTTACTCGGACTATCATGCATTAGTCTTCAACCAGCAAGACAATTGGTCAAGAATGCTCTTGTTATCAACTATCTGTGGCTGGTTCTGCAGGTGTTCAATTAAACTAGGGTTAGGAAAGACCTCAGTACGTTATGGAGAGCAAATAAAGCCCTTATGCAAATTAGTTTAGAATTGAGACCATCTGATTGGTTGATGCAATTGTGATTCAAAATAAGCCATTCTGATTGGTTTATGTACTGTCAGTCAACAGTTCTCTATTTTACAACTTTTGCTGGGACTATCATGCATTAGTCTTCAACCAGCAAGACAATTGGTCAAGAATGCTCTTGTTATCAACTATCTGTGGCTGGTTTTATAGGTTTTCAATTAAACTAGGGTTAGGAAGGACCTCAGTAAGTTATGGAGAGCAAATAAAGCCCTTATGCAAATTAGTTCAGAATTGAGATCATATGATTGGTTGATGCAACTGTCATTCAAAATAAGCCATTCTGATTGGTTTATGTACTGTCAGTCAACAGTTTTCTATTTTACAACTTTTACTCGGACTATCATGCATTAGTCTTCAACCAGCAAGACAATTGGTCAAGAATGCTCTTGTTATCAACTATCTGTGGCTGGTTCTGCAGGTGTTCAATTAAACTAGGGTTAGGAAAGACCTCAGTACGTTATGGAGAGCAAATAAAGCCCTTATGCAAATTAGTTTAGAATTGAGACCATCTGATTGGTTGATGCAATTGTGATTCAAAATAAGCCATTCTGATTGGTTTATGTACTGTCAGTCAACAGTTCTCTATTTTACAACTTTTGCTGGGACTATCATGCATTAGTCTTCAACCAGCAAGACAATTGGTCAAGAATGCTCTTGTTATCAACTATCTGTGGCTGGTTTTATAGGTTTTCAATTAAACTAGGGTTAGGAAGGACCTCAGTAAGTTATGGAGAGCAAATAAAGCCCTTATGCAAATTAGTTTAGAATTGAGACCATCTGATTGGTTGATGCAATTGTCATTCAAAATACACCATTCTGATTGGTTTATGTACTGTCAGTCAACAGTTCTCTATTTTACAACTTTTGCTGGGACTATCATGCATTAGTCTTCAACCAGCAAGACAATTGGTCAAGAATGCTCTTGTTATCAACTATCTGTGGCTGGTTTTGTAGGTTTTCAATTAAACTAGGGTTAGGAAGGACCTCAGTAAGTTATGGAGAGCAAATAAAGCCCTTATGCAAATTAGTTTAGAATTAAGACCATCTGATTAGTTGATGCAATTGTCATTCAAAATAAGCCATTCTGATTGGTTTATGTACTGTCAGTCAACAGTTCTCTATTTTACAACTTTTGCTGGGACTATCATGCATTAGTCTTCAACCAGCAAGACAATTGGTCAAGAATGCTCTTGTTATCAACTATCTGTGGCTGGTTTTATAGGTTTTCAATTAAACTATGGTTAGGAAGGACCTCAGTAAGTTATGGAGAGCAAATAAAGCCCTTATGCAAATTAGTTTAGAATTGAGACCATCTGATTGGTTGATGCAATTGTCATTCAAAATACACCATTCTGATTGGTTTATGTACTGTCAGTCAACAGTTTTCTATTTTACAACTTTTGCTGGGACTATCATGCATTAGTCTTCAACCAGCAAGACAATTGGTCAAGAATGCTCTTGTTATCAACAATCTGTGGCTGGTTCTGCAGGTGTTCAATTAAACTAGGGTTAGGAAGGACCTCAGTAAGTTATGGAGAGCAAATAAAGCCCTTATGCAAATTAGTTCAGAATTGAGATCATCTGATTGGTTGATGCAACTATCATTCAAAATAAGCCATTCTGATTGGTTTATGTACTGTCAGTCAACAGTTCTCTATTTTACAACTTTTGCTGGGACTATCATGCATTAGTCTTCAACCAGCAAGACAATTGGTCAAGAATGCTCTTGTTATCAACTATCTGTGGCTGGTTTTGTATGTTTTCAATTAAACTAGGGTTAGGAAGGACCTCAGTAAGTTATGGAGAGCAAATAAAGCCCTTATGCAAATTAGTTCAGAATTGAGATCATCTGATTGGTTGATGCAACTGTCATTCAAAATAAGCCATTCTGATTGGTTTATATACTGTCAGTCAACAGTTTTCTAATTTACAACTTTTGCTGGGACTATCATGCATTAGTCTTCAACCAGCAAGACAATTGGTCAAGAATGCTCTTGTTATCAACTATCTGTTGCTGGTTCTGCAGGTATTCAATTAAACTAGGGTTAGGAAAGACCTCAATAAGTTATGGAGAGCAAATAAAGCCCTTATGCAAATTAGTTCAGAATTGAGATCATATGATTGGTTGATGCAACTGTCATTCAAAATAAGCCATTCTGATTGGTTTATGTACTGTCAGTCATCAGTTTTCTATTTTACAACTTTTGCTGGGACTATCATGCATTAGTCTTCAACCAGCAAGACAATTGGTCAAGAATGCTCTTGTTATCAACTATCTGTGGCTGGTTTTGTAGGTTTTCAATTAAACTAGGGTTAGGAAAGACCTCAGTAAGTTATGGAGAGCAAATAAAGCCCTTATGCAAATTAGTTTAGAATTGAGACCATCTGATTGGTTGATGCAATTGTCATTCAAAATACACCATTCTGATTGGTTTATGTACTGTCAGTCAACAGTTCTTTATTTCACAACTTTTGCTGGGACTATCATGCATTAGTCTTCAACCAGCAAGACAATTGGTCAAGAATGCTCTTGTTATCAACAATCTGTGGCTGGTTCTGCAGGTGTTCAATTAAACTAGGGCTAGGAAGGACCTCAGTAAGTTATGGAGAGCAAATAAAGCCCTTATGCAAATTAGTTCAGAATTGAGATCATCTGATTGGTTGATGCAACTGTCATTCAAAATAAGCCATTCTGATTGGTTTATATACTGTCAGTCAACAGTTCTCTATTTTACAACTTTTGCTGGGACTATCATGCATTAGTCTTCAACCAGCAAGACAATTGGTCAATAATGCTCTTGTTATCAACTATCTGTGGCTGGTTCTGCAGGTATTCAATTAAACTAGGGTTAGGAAAGACCTCAATAAGTTATGGAGAGCAAATAAAGCCCTTATGCAAATTAGTTCAGAATTGAGATCATATGATTGGTTGATCCAACTGTCATTCAAAATAAGCCATTCTGATTGGTTTATATACTGTCAGTCAACAGTTTTCTATTTTACAACTTTTGCTGGGACTATCATTCATTAGTCTTCAACCAGCAAGACATATGGTCAAGAATGCTCTTGTTATCAACTATCTGTGGCTGGTTCTGCAGGTATTCAATTAAACTAGGGTTAGGAAGGACCTCAGTAAGTTATGGAGAGCAAATAAAGCCCTTATGCAAATTAGTTCAGAATTGAGATCATCTGATTGGTTGATGCAACTGTCATTCAAAATAAGCCATTCTGATTGGTTTATATACTGTCAGTCAACAGTTTTCTATTTTACAACTTTTGCTGGGACTATCATGCATTAGTCTTCAACCAGCAAGACAATTGGTCAAGAATGCTCTTGTTATCAACTATCTGTGGCTGGTTCTGCAGGTGTTCTATTAGACTAGGGTGAGGAAGGACCTCAGTAAGTTATGAAGAGCAAATAAAGCCCTTATGCAAATTAGTTTAGAATTGAGACCATCTGATTGGTTGATGCAATTGTCATTAAAAATAAGCCATTCTGATTGGTTTATGTGCTGTCAGTCAACAGTTTTCTATTTTATAACTTTTGCTGGGACCATCATGCTAAAATCTTTAACCAGAAAGTCAATTCGTCAAGAATGTAGTCAACAGTTTTCTATTTTACAACTTTTGCTATCACCATCACGCAATAGCCTTCAAACAGCAAGACAAGTGGTCAATAATGTTCTTGTTATCAACTATCTGTGGCTGGTTCTGCAGGTGTTCAATTAGAATAGGGTGAGGAAGGACCTCAGTAAGTTATGAAGAGCAAATAAAGCCCTTATGCAAATTGGTTCAGAATTGAGATCATATGATTGGTTGATGCAACTGTCATTCTAAATAAGCCATTCTGATTGGTTTATGTACTGTCTGACTGACAGTTTTCTATTTTACAACTTTTGCTGGGACTATCATGCATTAGTCTTCAACCAGCAAGACAATTGGTCAAGAATGCTCTTGTTATCAACTATCTGTGGCTGGTTCTGCAGGTGTTCAATTAAACCAGGGTTAGGAAAGACCTCAGTAAGTTATGGAGAGCAAATAAAGCCATTATGCTAATTAGTTTAGAATTGAGACCATCTGATTGGTTGATGCAATTGTCATTCAAAATAAGCCATTCTGATTGGTTTATTTACTGTCAGTCAACAGTTCTCTATTTTACAACTTTTGCTGGGACTATCATGCATTAATCTTCAACCAGCAAGACAATTGGTCAAGAATGCTCTTGTTATCAACTATCTGTGGCTGGTTTTGTAGGTTTTCAATTAAACTAGGGTTAGGAAGGACCTCAGTAGTTATGGAGAGCAAATAAAGCCCTTATGCAAATTAGTTTAGAATTGAGACCATCTGATTGGTTGATGCAATTGTCAATCAAAATAAGACATTCTGATTGGTTTATGTACTGTCAGTCAACAGTTCCTTATTTCACAACTTTTGCTGGGACTATCATGCATTAGTCTTTAACCAGCAAGACAATTGGTAAAGAATGCTCTTGTTATCAACTATCTGTGGCTGGTTTTGTTCGTTTTCAATTAAACTAGGGTTAGGAAGGACCTCAGTAAGTTATGGAGAGCAAATAAAGCCCTTATGCAAATTAGTTCAGAATTGAGACCATCTGATTGGTTGATGCCATTGTCATTCAAAATAAGCCATTCTGATTGGTTTATGTACTGTCAGTCAACAGTTCTCTATTTTACAACTTTTGCTGGGACTATCATGCATTAGTCTTCAACCGGCAAGACAATTGGTCAAGAATGCTCTTGTTATCAACTATCTGTGGCTGGTTTTATAGGTTTTCAATTAAACTAGGGTTAGGAAGGACCTCAGTAAGTTATGGAGAGCAAATAAAGCCCTTATGCAAATTAGTTTAGAATTGAGACCATCTGATTGGTTGATGCAATTGTCATTCAAAATACACCATTCTGATTGGTTTATGTACTGTCAGTCAACAGTTTTGTATTTTACAACTTTTGCTGGGACTATCATGCATTAGTCTTCAACCAGCAAGACAATTGGTCAAGAATGCTCTTGTTATCAACAATCTGTGGCTGGTTCTGCAGGTGTTCAATTAAACTAGGGTTAGGAAGGACCTCAGTAAGTTATGGAGAGCAAATAAAGCCCTTATGCAAATTAGTTCAGAATTGAGATCATCTGATTGGTTGATGCAACTATCATTCAAAATAAGCCATTCTGATTGGTTTATGTACTGTCAGTCAACAGTTCTCTATTTTACAACTTTTGCTGGGACTATCATGCATTAGTCTTCAACCAGCAAGACAATTGGTCAAGAATGCTCTTGTTATCAACTATCTGTGGCTGGTTTTGTAGGTTTTCAATTAAACTAGGGTTAGGAAGGACCTCAGTAAGTTATGGAGAGCAAATAAAGCCCTTATGCAAATTAGTTCAGAATTGAGATCATCTGATTGGTTGATGCAACTATCATTCAAAATAAGCCATTCCGATTAATTTATGTACTGTCAGTCAACAGTTCTCTATTTTACAACTTTTGCTGGGACTATCATGCATTAGTCTTCAACCAGCAAGACAATTGGTCAAGAATGCTCTTGTTATCAACAATCTGTGGCTGGTTCTGCAGGTGTTCAATTAAACTAGGGTTAGGAAGGACCTCAGTAAGTTATGGAGAGCAAATAAAGCCCTTATGCAAATTAGTTCAGAATTGAGATCATCTGATTGGTTGATGCAACTATCATTCAAAATAAGCCATTCTGATTGGTTTATGTACTGTCAGTCAACAGTTCTCTATTTTACAACTTTTGCTGGGACTATCATGCATTAGTCTTCAACCAGCAAGACAATTGGTCAAGAATGCTCTTGTTATCAACTATCTGTGGCTGGTTTTGTAGGTTTTCAATTAAACTAGGGTTAGGAAGGACCTCAGTAAGTTATGGAGAGCAAATAAAGCCCGTATGCAAATTAGTTCAGAATTGAGATCATCTGATTGGTTGATGCAACTGTCATTCAAAATAAGCCATTCTGATTGGTTTATATACTGTCAGTCAACAGTTTTCTAAT
>NW_028142383.1:0-76489 GCF_055691185.1 Crinia signifera
TTTTAAATTCGTTAGGCCCCGCCCCTTTTGGTCCAGAAGCCCATAATACCATTCATAGTATAGACCTCGACATGGCTGATGGTTAAGATACTTTTGGCCACCCCCCTTTTGCCTAGAAGCCCCTAAACCCATTGAAATAGCTTTGGGGGTTGAAATTCGTTAGGCCCCGCCCCTTTGGGTCCAGAAGCCCAGAATACCATTCATAGTATAGAACTCGACATGGCTGAGGGTTGAGATACTTTTGGCCACGCCTCTTTTGCCTAGACGCCCCTAAACCTATTGAAATAGCATTGGGGGTTTAAATTAGTTAGGCCCCGCCCCTTTTGGTCCAGAAGCCCAGAATACCATTCATAGTATAGACCTCGACATGGCTGATGGTTGAGATACTTTTGGCCACGCCCCTTTTGCCTAGAAGCCCCTAAACCCATTGAAATAGCTTTGGGGGTTTAAATTCGTTAGGCCCCGCCCCTTTGGGTCCAGAAGCCCAGAATACCATTCATAGTATAGACCTCGACATGGCTGAGGGTTGAGATACTTTTGGCCACGCCTCTTTTGCCTAGAAGCCCCTAAACCCATTGAAATAGCATTGGGGGTTTAAATTCGTTAGGCCCCGCCCCTTTGGGTCCAGTAGCCCAGAATACCATTCATAGTATAGACCTCGACATGGCTGAGGGTTTAGATACTTTTGGCCACGCCCCTTTTGCCTAGAAGCCCCTAAACCCATTGAAATAGAATTGGGGGTTTAAATTCGTTAGGCCCCGCCCCTTTGGGTCCAGAAGCCCAGAATACCATTCATAGTATAGACCTCGACGTGGCTGAGGGTTGAGATACTTTTGGCCACGCCCCTTTTGCCTAGAAGCCCCTAAACCTATATAAATAGCATTGGGGGTTTAAATTCGTTAGGCCCCACCCCTTTGGGTCCAGAAGCCCAGAATACCATTCATAGTATAGACCTCGACATGGCTGAGGGTTGAGATACTTTTGACCACGCCCCTTTTGCCTAGAAGCCCCTAAACCCATTGAAATAGCATTGGGGGTTTAAATTCGTTAGGCCCCGCCCCTTTGGGTCCAGAAGCCCAGAATACCATTCATAGTATAGACCTCGACATGGCTGAGGGTTGAGATACTTTTGGCCACGCCCCTTTTGCCTAGAAGCCCCTAAACCCATTGAAATAGCATTGGGGGTTTAAATTCGTTAGGCCCCGCCCCATTGGGTCCAGAAGCCCAGAATACCATTCATAGTATAGACCTCGACATGGCTGAGGGTTGAGATACTTTTGGCCACGCCCCTTTTGCCTAGAAGCCCCTAAACCCATTGAAATAGCATTGGGGGTTTAAATTCGTTAGGCCCCGCCCCTTTTGGTCCAGAAGCCCAGAATACCATTCATAGTATAGACCTCGACATGGCTGATGGTTGAGATACTTTTGGCCACGCCCCTTTTGCCTAGAAGCCCCTAAACCCATTGAAATAGCTTTGGGGGTTTAAATTCGTTAGGCCCCGCCCCTTTGGGTGCAGAAGCCCAGAATACCATTCATAGTACAGACCTCGACATGGCTGAGGGTTGATATACTTTTGGCCACGCCCCTTTTGCCTAGAAGCCCCTAAACCCATTGAAATAGCATTGGGGGTTTAATTTCGTTAGGCCCCGCCCCTTTGGGTCCAGAAGCCCAGAATACCATTCATAGTACAGACCTCGACATGGTTGAGGGTAGAGATACTTTTGGCCACGCCCCTTTTGCCTAGAAGCCCGTAAACCCATTGAAATAGCATTGGGGTTTAAATTCGTTAGGCCCCGCCCCTTTGGGTCCAGAAGCCCAGAATACCATTCATAGTACAGACCTCGACATGGTTGAGGGTAGAGATACTTTTGGCCACGCCCCTTTTGCCTAGAAGCCCGTAAACCCATTGAAATAGCATTGGGGTTTAAATTCGTTAGGCCCCGCCCCTTTGGGTCCAGTAGCCCAGAATACCATTCATAGTATAGACCTCGACATGGCTGAGGGTTGAGATACTTTTGGCCACGCCGCTTTTGCCTAGAAGCCCCTAAACCCATTGAAATAGCATTGGGGGTTTAAATTCGTTAGGCCCCGCCCCTTTGGGTCCAGAAGCCCAGAATACCATTCATAGTACAGACCTCGACATGGCTGAGGGTTGAGATACTTTTGGCCACGCCCCTTTTGCCTAGAAGCCCCTAAACCCATTGAAATAGCATTGGGGGTTTAAATTCGTTAGGCCCCGCCCCTTTGGGTACAGAAGCCCAGAATACCATTCATAGTATAGACCTCGACATGGCTGAGGGTTGAGATACTTTTGGCCACGCCCCTTTTGCCTAGAAGCCCCTAAACCCATTGAAATAGCATTGGGGGGTTAAATTCGTTAGGCCCCGCCCCTTTTGGTCCAGAAGCCCAGAATACCATTCATAGTATAGACCTCGACATGGCTGATGGTTGAGATACTTTTGGCCACGCCCCTTTTGCCTAGAAGCCCCTAAACCCATTGAAATTGCATTGGGGGTTTAAATTCGTTAGGCCCCGCCCCTTTGGGTCCAGAAGCCCAGAATACCATTCATAGTATAGACCTCGACATGGCTGAGGGTTGAGATACTTTTGGCCACGCCCCTTTTGCCTAGAAGCCCCTAAACCCATTGAAATAGCATTGGGGGTTTAAATTCGTTAGGCCCCGCCCCTTTGGGTCCAGAAGCCCAGAATACCATTCATAGTATAGACCTCGACATGGCTGATGGTTAAGATACTTTTGGCCACACCCCTTTTGCCTAGAAGCCCCTAAACCCATTGAAATAGTTGTGGGGGTTTAAATTCGTTAGGCCCCGCCCCTTTGGGTCCAGAAGCCCAGAATACCATTCATAGTATAGACCTCGACATGGCTGAGGGTTGAGATACTTTTGGCCACGCCCCTTTTGCCTAGAAGCCCCTAAACCCATTGAAATAGCATTGGGGGTTTAAATTCGTTAGGCCCCGCCCCTTTGGGTCCAGAAGCCCAGAATACCATTCATAGTACAGACCTCGACATGGCTGAGGGTACAGATACTTTTGGCCACGCCCCTTTTGCCTAGAAGCCCGTAAACCCATTGAAATAGCATTGGGGGTTTAAATTCGTTAGGCCCCGCCCCTTTGGGTCCAGTAGCCCAGAATACCATTCATAGTATAGACCTCGACATGGCTGAGGGTTGAGATACTTTTGGCCACGCCCCTTTTGCCTAGAAGCCCCTAAACCCATTGAAATAGAATTGGGGGTTTAAATTCGTTAGGCCCCGCCCCTTTGGGTCCAGAAGCCCAGAATACCATTCATAGTATAGACCTCGACATGGCTGAGGGTTGAGATACTTTTGGCCACGCCCCTTTTGCCTAGAAGCCCCTAAACCCATTGAAATAGCATTGGGGGTTTAAATTCGTTAGGCCCCGCCCCTTTGGGTCCAGAAGCCCAGAATACCATTCATAGTATAGACCTTGACATGGCTGAGGGTTGAGATACTTTTGGCCACGCCCCTTTTGCCTAGAAGCCCCTAAACCCTTTGAAATAGCATTGGGGGTTTAAATTCGTTAGGCCCCGCCCCTTTGGGTCCAGAAGCCCAGAATACCATTCATAGTACAGACCTCGACATGGCTGAGGGTTGAGATACTTTTGGCCACGCCCCTTTTGCCTAGAAGCCCCTAAACCCATTGAAATAGCATTGGGGGTTTAAATTCGTTAGGCCCCGCCCCTTTGGGTCCAGAAGCCCAGAATACCATTCATAGTATAGACCTCGACATGGCTGATGGTTAAGATACTTTTGGCCACACCCCTTTTGCCTAGAAGCCCCTAAACTTATTGAAATAGTTGTGGGGTTTAAATTCGTTAGGCCCCGCCCCTTTGGGTCCAGAAGCCCAGAATACCATTCATAGTACAGACCTCGACATGGCTGAGGGTTGAGATAATTTTGGCCACGCCCCTTTTGCCTAGAAGCCCCTAAACCCATTGAAATAGCTTTGGGGGTTTAAATTCGTTAGGCCCCGCCCCTTTGGGTTCAGAAGCCCAGAATACCATTCATAGTATAGACCTTGATATGGCTGAGGGTTGAGATACTTTTGGCCACGCCCCTTTTGCCTAGAAGCCCCTAAACCCATTGAAATTGCATTGGGGGTTTAAATTCGTTAGGCCCCGCCCATTCTGGTCCAGAAGCCCAGAATATCATTCATAGTACAGACCTCGACATGGCTGAGGGTTGAGATACTTTTGGCCACGCCCCTTTTGCCTAGAAGCCCGTAAACCCATTGAAATAGCATTGGGGGTTTAAATTCGTTAGGCCCCGCCCCTTTGGGTCCAGAAGCCCAGAATACCATTCATAGTATAGACCTCGACATGGCTGAGGGTTGAGATAATTTTGGCCACGCCCCTTTTGCCTAGAAGCCCCTAAACTTATTGAAATAGCTTTGGGGGTTTAAATTCGTTAGGCCCCGCCCCTTTGGGTTCAGAAGCCCAGAATACCATTCATAGTATAGACCTTGATATGGCTGAGGGTTGAGATACTTTTGGCCACGCCCCTTTTGCCTAGAAGCCCCTAAACCCATTGAAATTGCATTGGGGGTTTAAATTCGTTAGGCCCCGCCCATTCTGGTCCAGAAGCCCAGAATATCATTCATAGTACAGACCTCGACATGGCTGAGGGTTGAGATACTTTTGGCCACGCCCCTTTTGCCTAGAAGCCCGTAAACCCATTGAAATAGCATTGGGGGTTTAAATTCGTTAGGCCCCGCCCCTTTGGGTCCAGAAGCCCAGAATACCATTCATAGTATAGACCTCGACATGGCTGAGGGTTGAGATACTTTTGGCCACGCCCCTTTTGCCTAGAAGCCCCTAAACCCATTGAAATAGCTTTGGGGGTTTAAATTCGTTAGGCCCCGCCCCTTTGGGTCCAGAAGCCCAGAATACCATTCATAGTATAGACCTCGACATGGCTGAGGGTTGAGATACTTTTGGCCACGCCCCTTTTGCCTAGAAGCCCCTAAACCCATTGAAATAGCATTGGGGTTTTAAATTCGTTAGGCCCCGCCCCTTTGGGTCCAGAAGCCCAGAATACCATTCATAGTACAGACCTCGACATGGCTGAGGGTTGAGATACTTTTGGCCACGCCCCTTTTGCCTAGAAGCCCCTAAACCCATTGAAATAGCATTGGGGGTTTAAATTCGTTAGGCCCCGCCCCTTTGGGTCCAGAAGCCCAGAATACGATTCATAGTATAGACCTCGACATGGCTGAGGGTTGAGATACTTTTGGCCACGCCCCTTTTGCCTAGAAGCCCCTAAACCCATTGAAATAGCATTGGGGGTTTAAATTCGTTAGGCCCCGCCCCTTTGGGTTCAGAAGCCCAGAATACCATTCATAGTATAGACCTCGACATGGCTGATGGTTGAGATACTTTTGGCCACGCCCCTTTTGCCTAGAAGCCCCTAAACCCATTGAAATAGCTTTGGGGGTTTAAATTCGTTAGGCCCCGCCCCTTTGGGTTCAGAAGCCCAGAATACCATTCATAGTATAGACCTTGATATGGCTGAGGGTTGAGATACTTTTGGCCACGCCCCTTTTGCCTAGAAGCCCCTAAACCTATATAAATAGCATTGGGGGTTTAAATTCGTTAGGCCCCGCCCCTTTTGGTCCAGAAGCCCAGAATACCATTCATAGTATAGACCTCGACATGGCTGAGGGTTGAGATACTTTTGGCCACGCCCCTTTTGCCTAGAAGCCCCTAAACCCATTGAAATAGCATTGGGGGTTTAAATTCGTTAGGCCCCGCCCCTTTGGGTCCAGAAGCCCAGAATACCATTCATAGTATAGACCTCGACATGGCTGATGGTTAAGATACTTTTGGCCACACCCCTTTTGCCTAGAAGCCCCTAAACCCATTGAAATAGTTGTGGGGGTTTAAATTCGTTAGGCCCCGCCCCTTTGGGTCCAGAAGCCCAGAATACCATTCATAGTATAGACCTCGACATGGCTGAGGGTTAAGATACTTTTGGCCACGCCCCTTTTGCCTAGAAGCCCCTAAACCCATTGAAATAGCATTGGGGGTTTAAATTCGTTAGGCCCCGCCCCTTTGGGTCCAGAAGCCCAGAATACCATTCATAGTACAGACCTCGACATGGCTGAGGGTACAGATACTTTTGGCCACGCCCCTTTTGCCTAGAAGCCCGTAAACCCATTGAAATAGCATTGGGGGTTTAAATTCGTTAGGCCCCGCCCCTTTGGGTCCAGTAGCCCAGAATACCATTCATAGTATAGACCTCGACATGGCTGAGGGTTTAGATACTTTTGGCCACGCCCCTTTTGCCTAGAAGCCCCTAAACCCATTGAAATAGAATTGGGGGTTTAAATTCGTTAGGCCCCGCCCCTTTGGGTCCAGAAGCCCAGAATACCATTCATAGTATAGACCTCGACGTGGCTGAGGGTTGAGATACTTTTGGCCACGCCCCTTTTGCCTAGAAGCCCCTAAACCTATATAAATAGCATTGGGGGTTTAAATTCGTTAGGCCCCACCCCTTTGGGTCCAGAAGCCCAGAATACCATTCATAGTATAGACCTCGACATGGCTGAGGGTTGAGATACTTTTGACCACGCCCCTTTTGCCTAGAAGCCCCTAAACCCATTGAAATAGCATTGGGGGTTTAAATTCGTTAGGCCCCGCCCCTTTGGGTCCAGAAGCCCAGAATACCATTCATAGTATAGACCTCGACATGGCTGAGGGTTGAGATACTTTTGGCCACGCCCCTTTTGCCTAGAAGCCCCTAAACCCATTGAAATAGCATTGGGGGTTTAAATTCGTTAGGCCCCGCCCCATTGGGTCCAGAAGCCCAGAATACCATTCATAGTATAGACCTCGACATGGCTGAGGGTTGAGATACTTTTGGCCACGCCCCTTTTGCCTAGAAGCCCCTAAACCCATTGAAATAGCATTGGGGGTTTAAATTCGTTAGGCCCCGCCCCTTTTGGTCCAGAAGCCCAGAATACCATTCATAGTATAGACCTCGACATGGCTGATGGTTGAGATACTTTTGGCCACGCCCCTTTTGCCTAGAAGCCCCTAAACCCATTGAAATAGCTTTGGGGGTTTAAATTCGTTAGGCCCCGCCCCTTTGGGTCCAGAAGCCCAGAATACCATTCATAGTACAGACCTCGACATGGCTGAGGGTTTAGATACTTTTGGCCACGCCCCTTTTGCCTAGAAGCCCCTAAACCCATTGAAATAGAATTGGGGGTTTAAATTCGTTAGGCCCCGCCCCTTTGGGTCCAGAAGCCCAGAATACCATTCATAGTATAGACCTCGACGTGGCTGAGGGTTGAGATACTTTTGGCCACGCCCCTTTTGCCTAGAAGCCCCTAAACCTATATAAATAGCATTGGGGGTTTAAATTCGTTAGGCCCCACCCCTTTGGGTCCAGAAGCCCAGAATACCATTCATAGTATAGACCTCGACATGGCTGAGGGTTGAGATACTTTTGACCACGCCCCTTTTGCCTAGAAGCCCCTAAACCCATTGAAATAGCATTGGGGGTTTAAATTCGTTAGGCCCCGCCCCTTTGGGTCCAGAAGCCCAGAATACCATTCATAGTATAGACCTCGACATGGCTGAGGGTTGAGATACTTTTGGCCACGCCCCTTTTGCCTAGAAGCCCCTAAACCCATTGAAATAGCATTGGGGGTTTAAATTCGTTAGGCCCCGCCCCATTGGGTCCAGAAGCCCAGAATACCATTCATAGTATAGACCTCGACATGGCTGAGGGTTGAGATACTTTTGGCCACGCCCCTTTTGCCTAGAAGCCCCTAAACCCATTGAAATAGCATTGGGGGTTTAAATTCGTTAGGCCCCGCCCCTTTTGGTCCAGAAGCCCAGAATACCATTCATAGTATAGACCTCGACATGGCTGATGGTTGAGATACTTTTGGCCACGCCCCTTTTGCCTAGAAGCCCCTAAACCCATTGAAATAGCTTTGGGGGTTTAAATTCGTTAGGCCCCGCCCCTTTGGGTCCAGAAGCCCAGAATACCATTCATAGTACAGACCTCGACATGGCTGAGGGTTGATATACTTTTGGCCACGCCCCTTTTGCCTAGAAGCCCCTAAACCCATTGAAATAGCATTGGGGGTTTAATTTCGTTAGGCCCCGCCCCTTTGGGTCCAGAAGCCCAGAATACCATTCATAGTACAGACCTCGACATGGTTGAGGGTAGAGATACTTTTGGCCACGCCCCTTTTGCCTAGAAGCCCGTAAACCCATTGAAATAGCATTGGGGTTTAAATTCGTTAGGCCCCGCCCCTTTGGGTCCAGAAGCCCAGAATACCATTCATAGTACAGACCTCGACATGGTTGAGGGTAGAGATACTTTTGGCCACGCCCCTTTTGCCTAGAAGCCCGTAAACCCATTGAAATAGCATTGGGGTTTAAATTCGTTAGGCCCCGCCCCTTTGGGTCCAGTAGCCCAGAATACCATTCATAGTATAGACCTCGACATGGCTGAGGGTTGAGATACTTTTGGCCACGCCGCTTTTGCCTAGAAGCCACTAAACCCATTGAAATAGCATTGGGGGTTTAAATTCGTTAGGCCCCGCCCCTTTGGGTCCAGAAGCCCAGAATACCATTCATAGTACAGACCTCGACATGGCTGAGGGTTGAGATACTTTTGGCCACGCCCCTTTTGCCTAGAAGCCCCTAAACCCATTGAAATAGCATTGGGGGTTTAAATTCGTTAGGCCCCGCCCCTTTGGGTACAGAAGCCCAGAATACCATTCATAGTATAGACCTCGACATGGCTGAGGGTTGAGATACTTTTGGCCACGCCCCTTTTGCCTAGAAGCCCCTAAACCCATTGAAATAGCATTGGGGGGTTAAATTCGTTAGGCCCCGCCCCTTTTGGTCCAGAAGCCCAGAATACCATTCATAGTATAGACCTCGACATGGCTGATGGTTGAGATACTTTTGGCCACGCCCCTTTTGCCTAGAAGCCCCTAAACCCATTGAAATTGCATTGGGGGTTTAAATTCGTTAGGCCCCGCCCCTTTGGGTCCAGAAGCCCAGAATACCATTAATAGTATAGACCTCGACATGGCTGAGGGTTGAGATACTTTTGGCCACGCCCCTTTTGCCTAGAAGCCCCTAAACCCATTGAAATAGCATTGGGGGTTTAAATTCGTTAGGCCCCGCCCCTTTGGGTCCAGAAGCCCAGAATACCATTCATAGTATAGACCTCGACATGGCTGATGGTTAAGATACTTTTGGCCACACCCCTTTTGCCTAGAAGCCCCTAAACCCATTGAAATAGTTGTGGGGGTTTAAATTCGTTAGGCCCCGCCCCTTTGGGTCCAGAAGCCCAGAATACCATTCATAGTATAGACCTCGACATGGCTGAGGGTTGAGATACTTTTGGCCACGCCCCTTTTGCCTAGAAGCCCCTAAACCCATTGAAATAGCATTGGGGGTTTAAATTCGTTAGGCCCCGCCCCTTTGGGTCCAGAAGCCCAGAATACCATTCATAGTACAGACCTCGACATGGCTGAGGGTACAGATACTTTTGGCCACGCCCCTTTTGCCTAGAAGCCCGTAAACCCATTGAAATAGCATTGGGGGTTTAAATTCGTTAGGCCCCGCCCCTTTGGGTCCAGTAGCCCAGAATACCATTCATAGTATAGACCTCGACATGGCTGAGGGTTGAGATACTTTTGGCCACGCCCCTTTTGCCTAGAAGCCCCTAAACCCATTGAAATAGAATTGGGGGTTTAAATTCGTTAGGCCCCGCCCCTTTGGGTCCAGAAGCCCAGAATACCATTCATAGTATAGACCTCGACATGGCTGAGGGTTGAGATACTTTTGGCCACGCCCCTTTTGCCTAGAAGCCCCTAAACCCATTGAAATAGCATTGGGGGTTTAAATTCGTTAGGCCCCGCCCCTTTGGGTCCAGAAGCCCAGAATACCATTCATAGTACAGACCTCGACATGGCTGAGGGTACAGATACTTTTGGCCACGCCCCTTTTGCCTAGAAGCCCCTAAACCCATTGAAATAGTTGTGGGGGTTTAAATTCGTTAGGCCCCGCCCCTTTGGGTCCAGAAGCCCAGAATACCATTCATAGTACAGACCTCGACATGGCTGAGGGTACAGATACTTTTGGCCACGCCCCTTTTGCCTAGAAGCCCGTAAACCCATTGAAATAGCATTGGGGGTTTAAATTCGTTAGGCCCCGCCCCTTTGGGTCCAGAAGCCCAGAATACCATTCATAGTATAGACCTTGACATGGCTGAGGGTTGAGATACTTTTGGCCACGCCCCTTTTGCCTAGAAGCCCCTAAACCCTTTGAAATAGCATTGGGGGTTTAAATTCGTTAGGCCCCGCCCCTTTGGGTCCAGAAGCCCAGAATACCATTCATAGTACAGACCTCGACATGGCTGAGGGTTGAGATACTTTTGGCCACGCCCCTTTTGCCTAGAAGCCCCTAAACCCATTGAAATAGCATTGGGGGTTTAAATTCGTTAGGCCCCGCCCCTTTGGGTCCAGAAGCCCAGAATACCATTCATAGTATAGACCTCGACATGGCTGATGGTTAAGATACTTTTGGCCACACCCCTTTTGCCTAGAAGCCCCTAAACTTATTGAAATAGTTGTGGGGGTTTAAATTCGTTAGGCCCCGCCCCTTTGGGTCCAGAAGCCCAGAATACCATTCATAGTATAGACCTCGACATGGCTGAGGGTTGAGATACTTTTGGCCACGCCCCTTTTGCCTAGAAGCCCCTAAACCCATTGAAATAGCATTGGGGGGTTAAATTCGTTAGGCCCCGCCCCTTTTGGTCCAGAAGCCCAGAATACCATTCATAGTATAGACCTCGACATGGCTGATGGTTGAGATACTTTTGGCCACGCCCCTTTTGCCTAGAAGCCCCTAAACCCATTGAAATTGCATTGGGGGTTTAAATTCGTTAGGCCCCGCCCCTTTGGGTCCAGAAGCCCAGAATACCATTCATAGTATAGACCTCGACATGGCTGAGGGTTGAGATACTTTTGGCCACGCCCCTTTTGCCTAGAAGCCCCTAAACCCATTGAAATAGCATTGGGGGTTTAAATTCGTTAGGCCCCGCCCCTTTGGGTCCAGAAGCCCAGAATACCATTCATAGTATAGACCTCGACATGGCTGATGGTTAAGATACTTTTGGCCACACCCCTTTTGCCTAGAAGCCCCTAAACCCATTGAAATAGTTGTGGGGGTTTAAATTCGTTAGGCCCCGCCCCTTTGGGTCCAGAAGCCCAGAATACCATTCATAGTATAGACCTCGACATGGCTGAGGGTTGAGATACTTTTGGCCACGCCCCTTTTGCCTAGAAGCCCCTAAACCCATTGAAATAGCATTGGGGGTTTAAATTCGTTAGGCCCCGCCCCTTTGGGTCCAGAAGCCCAGAATACCATTCATAGTACAGACCTCGACATGGCTGAGGGTACAGATACTTTTGGCCACGCCCCTTTTGCCTAGAAGCCCGTAAACCCATTGAAATAGCATTGGGGGTTTAAATTCGTTAGGCCCCGCCCCTTTGGGTCCAGTAGCCCAGAATACCATTCATAGTATAGACCTCGACATGGCTGAGGGTTGAGATACTTTTGGCCACGCCCCTTTTGCCTAGAAGCCCCTAAACCCATTGAAATAGAATTGGGGGTTTAAATTCGTTAGGCCCCGCCCCTTTGGGTCCAGAAGCCCAGAATACCATTCATAGTATAGACCTCGACATGGCTGAGGGTTGAGATACTTTTGGCCACGCCCCTTTTGCCTAGAAGCCCCTAAACCCATTGAAATAGCATTGGGGGTTTAAATTCGTTAGGCCCCGCCCCTTTGGGTCCAGAAGCCCAGAATACCATTCATAGTATAGACCTTGACATGGCTGAGGGTTGAGATACTTTTGGCCACGCCCCTTTTGCCTAGAAGCCCCTAAACCCTTTGAAATAGCATTGGGGGTTTAAATTCGTTAGGCCCCGCCCCTTTGGGTCCAGAAGCCCAGAATACCATTCATAGTACAGACCTCGACATGGCTGAGGGTTGAGATACTTTTGGCCACGCTCCTTTTGCCTAGAAGCCCCTAAACCCATTGAAATAGAATTGGGGGTTTAAATTCGTTAGGCCCCGCCCCTTTGGGTCCAGAAGCCCAGAATACCATTCATAGTATAGACCTCGACGTGGCTGAGGGTTGAGATACTTTTGGCCACGCCCCTTTTGCCTAGAAGCCCCTAAACCTATATAAATAGCATTGGGGGTTTAAATTCGTTAGGCCCCACCCCTTTGGGTCCAGAAGCCCAGAATACCATTCATAGTACAGACCTCGACATGGCTGAGGGTACAGATACTTTTGGCCACGCCCCTTTTGCCTAGAAGCCCGTAAACCCATTGAAATAGCATTGGGGGTTTAAATTCGTTAGGCCCCGCCCCTTTGGGTCCAGAAGCCCAGAATACCATTCATAGTACAGACCTCGACATGGCTGAGGGTACAGATACTTTTGGCCACGCCCCTTTTGCCTAGAAGCCCGTAAACCCATTGAAATAGCATTGGGGGTTTAAATTCGTTAGGCCCCGCCCCTTTGGGTACAGAAGCCCAGAATACCATTCATAGTATAGACCTCGACATGGCTGAGGGTTGAGATACTTTTGGCCACGCCCCTTTTGCCTAGAAGCCCCTAAACCCATTGAAATAGCATTGGGGGGTTAAATTCGTTAGGCCCCGCCCCTTTTGGTCCAGAAGCCCAGAATACCATTCATAGTATAGACCTCGACATGGCTGATGGTTGAGATACTTTTGGCCACGCCCCTTTTGCCTAGAAGCCCCTAAACCCATTGAAATTGCATTGGGGGTTTAAATTCGTTAGGCCCCGCCCCTTTGGGTCCAGAAGCCCAGAATACCATTCATAGTATAGACCTCGACATGGCTGAGGGTTGAGATACTTTTGGCCACGCCCCTTTTGCCTAGAAGCCCCTAAACCCATTGAAATAGCATTGGGGGTTTAAATTCGTTAGGCCCCGCCCCTTTGGGTCCAGAAGCCCAGAATACCATTCATAGTATAGACCTCGACATGGCTGATGGTTAAGATACTTTTGGCCACACCCCTTTTGCCTAGAAGCCCCTAAACCCATTGAAATAGTTGTGGGGGTTTAAATTCGTTAGGCCCCGCCCCTTTGGGTCCAGAAGCCCAGAATACCATTCATAGTATAGACCTCGACATGGCTGAGGGTTGAGATACTTTTGGCCACGCCCCTTTTGCCTAGAAGCCCCTAAACCCATTGAAATAGCATTGGGGGTTTAAATTCGTTAGGCCCCGCCCCTTTGGGTCCAGAAGCCCAGAATACCATTCATAGTACAGACCTCGACATGGCTGAGGGTACAGATACTTTTGGCCACGCCCCTTTTGCCTAGAAGCCCGTAAACCCATTGAAATAGCATTGGGGGTTTAAATTCGTTAGGCCCCGCCCCTTTGGGTCCAGTAGCCCAGAATACCATTCATAGTATAGACCTCGACATGGCTGAGGGTTGAGATACTTTTGGCCACGCCCCTTTTGCCTAGAAGCCCCTAAACCCATTGAAATAGAATTGGGGGTTTAAATTCGTTAGGCCCCGCCCCTTTGGGTCCAGAAGCCCAGAATACCATTCATAGTATAGACCTCGACATGGCTGAGGGTTGAGATACTTTTGGCCACGCCCCTTTTGCCTAGAAGCCCCTAAACCCATTGAAATAGCATTGGGGGTTTAAATTCGTTAGGCCCCGCCCCTTTGGGTCCAGAAGCCCAGAATACCATTCATAGTACAGACCTCGACATGGCTGAGGGTACAGATACTTTTGGCCACGCCCCTTTTGCCTAGAAGCCCGTAAACCCATTGAAATAGCATTGGGGGTTTAAATTCGTTAGGCCCCGCCCCTTTGGGTCCAGTAGCCCAGAATACCATTCATAGTATAGACCTCGACATGGCTGAGGGTTGAGATACTTTTGGCCACGCCCCTTTTGCCTAGAAGCCCCTAAACCCATTGAAATAGCATTGGGGGTTTAAATTCGTTAGGCCCCGCCCCTTTGGGTCCAGAAGCCCAGAATACCATTCATAGTATAGACCTTGACATGGCTGAGGGTTGAGATACTTTTGGCCACGCCCCTTTTGCCTAGAAGCCCCTAAACCCTTTGAAATAGCATTGGGGGTTTAAATTCGTTAGGCCCCGCCCCTTTGGGTCCAGAAGCCCAGAATACCATTCATAGTACAGACCTCGACATGGCTGAGGGTTGAGATACTTTTGGCCACGCCCCTTTTGCCTAGAAGCCCCTAAACCCATTGAAATAGCATTGGGGGTTTAAATTCGTTAGGCCCCGCCCCTTTGGGTCCAGAAGCCCAGAATACCATTCATAGTATAGACCTCGACATGGCTGATGGTTAAGATACTTTTGGCCACACCCCTTTTGCCTAGAAGCCCCTAAACTTATTGAAATAGTTGTGGGGGTTTAAATTCGTTAGGCCCCGCCCCTTTGGGTCCAGAAGCCCAGAATACCATTCATAGTATAGACCTCGACATGGCTGAGGGTTGAGATACTTTTGGCCACGCCCCTTTTGCCTAGAAGCCCCTAAACCCATTGAAATAGCATTGGGGGGTTAAATTCGTTAGGCCCCGCCCCTTTTGGTCCAGAAGCCCAGAATACCATTCATAGTATAGACCTCGACATGGCTGATGGTTGAGATACTTTTGGCCACGCCCCTTTTGCCTAGAAGCCCCTAAACCCATTGAAATTGCATTGGGGGTTTAAATTCGTTAGGCCCCGCCCCTTTGGGTCCAGAAGCCCAGAATACCATTCATAGTATAGACCTCGACATGGCTGAGGGTTGAGATACTTTTGGCCACGCCCCTTTTGCCTAGAAGCCCCTAAACCCATTGAAATAGCATTGGGGGTTTAAATTCGTTAGGCCCCGCCCCTTTGGGTCCAGAAGCCCAGAATACCATTCATAGTATAGACCTCGACATGGCTGATGGTTAAGATACTTTTGGCCACACCCCTTTTGCCTAGAAGCCCCTAAACCCATTGAAATAGTTGTGGGGGTTTAAATTCGTTAGGCCCCGCCCCTTTGGGTCCAGAAGCCCAGAATACCATTCATAGTATAGACCTCGACATGGCTGAGGGTTGAGATACTTTTGGCCACGCCCCTTTTGCCTAGAAGCCCCTAAACCCATTGAAATAGCATTGGGGGTTTAAATTCGTTAGGCCCCGCCCCTTTGGGTCCAGAAGCCCAGAATACCATTCATAGTACAGACCTCGACATGGCTGAGGGTACAGATACTTTTGGCCACGCCCCTTTTGCCTAGAAGCCCGTAAACCCATTGAAATAGCATTGGGGGTTTAAATTCGTTAGGCCCCGCCCCTTTGGGTCCAGTAGCCCAGAATACCATTCATAGTATAGACCTCGACATGGCTGAGGGTTGAGATACTTTTGGCCACGCCCCTTTTGCCTAGAAGCCCCTAAACCCATTGAAATAGAATTGGGGGTTTAAATTCGTTAGGCCCCGCCCCTTTGGGTCCAGAAGCCCAGAATACCATTCATAGTATAGACCTCGACATGGCTGAGGGTTGAGATACTTTTGGCCACGCCCCTTTTGCCTAGAAGCCCCTAAACCCATTGAAATAGAATTGGGGGTTTAAATTCGTTAGGCCCCGCCCCTTTGGGTCCAGAAGCCCAGAATACCATTCATAGTATAGACCTCGACATGGCTGAGGGTTGAGATACTTTTGGCCACGCCCCTTTTGCCTAGAAGCCCCTAAACCCATTGAAATAGCATTGGGGGTTTAAATTCGTTAGGCCCCGCCCCTTTGGGTCCAGAAGCCCAGAATACCATTCATAGTATAGACCTTGACATGGCTGAGGGTTGAGATACTTTTGGCCACGCCCCTTTTGCCTAGAAGCCCCTAAACCCTTTGAAATAGCATTGGGGGTTTAAATTCGTTAGGCCCCGCCCCTTTGGGTCCAGAAGCCCAGAATACCATTCATAGTACAGACCTCGACATGGCTGAGGGTTGAGATACTTTTGGCCACGCCCCTTTTGCCTAGAAGCCCCTAAACCCATTGAAATAGAATTGGGGGTTTAAATTCGTTAGGCCCCGCCCCTTTGGGTCCAGAAGCCCAGAATACCATTCATAGTATAGACCTCGACGTGGCTGAGGGTTGAGATACTTTTGGCCACGCCCCTTTTGCCTAGAAGCCCCTAAACCTATATAAATAGCATTGGGGGTTTAAATTCGTTAGGCCCCACCCCTTTGGGTCCAGAAGCCCAGAATACCATTCATAGTACAGACCTCGACATGGCTGAGGGTACAGATACTTTTGGCCACGCCCCTTTTGCCTAGAAGCCCGTAAACCCATTGAAATAGCATTGGGGGTTTAAATTCGTTAGGCCCCGCCCCTTTGGGTCCAGAAGCCCAGAATACCATTCATAGTACAGACCTCGACATGGCTGAGGGTACAGATACTTTTGGCCACGCCCCTTTTGCCTAGAAGCCCGTAAACCCATTGAAATAGCATTGGGGGTTTAAATTCGTTAGGCCCCGCCCCTTTGGGTACAGAAGCCCAGAATACCATTCATAGTATAGACCTCGACATGGCTGAGGGTTGAGATACTTTTGGCCACGCCCCTTTTGCCTAGAAGCCCCTAAACCCATTGAAATAGCATTGGGGGTTTAAATTCGTTAGGCCCCGCCCCTTTGGGTCCAGAAGCCCAGAATACCATTCATAGTACAGACCTCGACATGGCTGAGGGTACAGATACTTTTGGCCACGCCCCTTTTGCCTAGAAGCCCGTAAACCCATTGAAATAGCATTGGGGGTTTAAATTCGTTAGGCCCCGCCCCTTTGGGTCCAGTAGCCCAGAATACCATTCATAGTATAGACCTCGACATGGCTGAGGGTTGAGATACTTTTGGCCACGCCCCTTTTGCCTAGAAGCCCCTAAACCCATTGAAATAGAATTGGGGGTTTAAATTCGTTAGGCCCCGCCCCTTTGGGTCCAGAAGCCCAGAATACCATTCATAGTATAGACCTCGACATGGCTGAGGGTTGAGATACTTTTGGCCACGCCCCTTTTGCCTAGAAGCCCCTAAACCCATTGAAATAGCATTGGGGGTTTAAATTCGTTAGGCCCCGCCCCTTTGGGTCCAGAAGCCCAGAATACCATTCATAGTATAGACCTTGACATGGCTGAGGGTTGAGATACTTTTGGCCACGCCCCTTTTGCCTAGAAGCCCCTAAACCCTTTGAAATAGCATTGGGGGTTTAAATTCGTTAGGCCCCGCCCCTTTGGGTCCAGAAGCCCAGAATACCATTCATAGTACAGACCTCGACATGGCTGAGGGTTGAGATACTTTTGGCCACGCCCCTTTTGCCTAGAAGCCCCTAAACCCATTGAAATAGAATTGGGGGTTTAAATTCGTTAGGCCCCGCCCCTTTGGGTCCAGAAGCCCAGAATACCATTCATAGTATAGACCTCGACGTGGCTGAGGGTTGAGATACTTTTGGCCACGCCCCTTTTGCCTAGAAGCCCCTAAACCTATATAAATAGCATTGGGGGTTTAAATTCGTTAGGCCCCACCCCTTTGGGTCCAGAAGCCCAGAATACCATTCATAGTATAGACCTCGACATGGCTGAGGGTTGAGATACTTTTGACCACGCCCCTTTTGCCTAGAAGCCCCTAAACCCATTGAAATAGCATTGGGGGTTTAAATTCGTTAGGCCCCGCCCCTTTGGGTCCAGAAGCCCAGAATACCATTCATAGTATAGACCTCGACATGGCTGAGGGTTGAGATACTTTTGGCCACGCCCCTTTTGCCTAGAAGCCCCTAAACCCATTGAAATAGCATTGGGGGTTTAAATTCGTTAGGCCCCGCCCCATTGGGTCCAGAAGCCCAGAATACCATTCATAGTATAGACCTCGACATGGCTGAGGGTTGAGATACTTTTGGCCACGCCCCTTTTGCCTAGAAGCCCCTAAACCCATTGAAATAGCATTGGGGGTTTAAATTCGTTAGGCCCCGCCCCTTTTGGTCCAGAAGCCCAGAATACCATTCATAGTATAGACCTCGACATGGCTGATGGTTGAGATACTTTTGGCCACGCCCCTTTTGCCTAGAAGCCCCTAAACCCATTGAAATAGCTTTGGGGGTTTAAATTCGTTAGGCCCCGCCCCTTTGGGTCCAGAAGCCCAGAATACCATTCATAGTACAGACCTCGACATGGCTGAGGGTTGATATACTTTTGGCCACGCCCCTTTTGCCTAGAAGCCCCTAAACCCATTGAAATAGCATTGGGGGTTTAATTTCGTTAGGCCCCGCCCCTTTGGGTCCAGAAGCCCAGAATACCATTCATAGTACAGACCTCGACATGGTTGAGGGTAGAGATACTTTTGGCCACGCCCCTTTTGCCTAGAAGCCCGTAAACCCATTGAAATAGCATTGGGGTTTAAATTCGTTAGGCCCCGCCCCTTTGGGTCCAGAAGCCCAGAATACCATTCATAGTACAGACCTCGACATGGTTGAGGGTAGAGATACTTTTGGCCACGCCCCTTTTGCCTAGAAGCCCGTAAACCCATTGAAATAGCATTGGGGTTTAAATTCGTTAGGCCCCGCCCCTTTGGGTCCAGTAGCCCAGAATACCATTCATAGTATAGACCTCGACATGGCTGAGGGTTGAGATACTTTTGGCCACGCCGCTTTTGCCTAGAAGCCCCTAAACCCATTGAAATAGCATTGGGGGTTTAAATTCGTTAGGCCCCGCCCCTTTGGGTCCAGAAGCCCAGAATACCATTCATAGTACAGACCTCGACATGGCTGAGGGTTGAGATACTTTTGGCCACGCCCCTTTTGCCTAGAAGCCCCTAAACCCATTGAAATAGCATTGGGGGTTTAAATTCGTTAGGCCCCGCCCCTTTGGGTACAGAAGCCCAGAATACCATTCATAGTATAGACCTCGACATGGCTGAGGGTTGAGATACTTTTGGCCACGCCCCTTTTGCCTAGAAGCCCCTAAACCCATTGAAATAGCATTGGGGGGTTAAATTCGTTAGGCCCCGCCCCTTTTGGTCCAGAAGCCCAGAATACCATTCATAGTATAGACCTCGACATGGCTGATGGTTGAGATACTTTTGGCCACGCCCCTTTTGCCTAGAAGCCCCTAAACCCATTGAAATTGCATTGGGGGTTTAAATTCGTTAGGCCCCGCCCCTTTGGGTCCAGAAGCCCAGAATACCATTCATAGTATAGACCTCGACATGGCTGAGGGTTGAGATACTTTTGGCCACGCCCCTTTTGCCTAGAAGCCCCTAAACCCATTGAAATAGCATTGGGGGTTTAAATTCGTTAGGCCCCGCCCCTTTGGGTCCAGAAGCCCAGAATACCATTCATAGTATAGACCTCGACATGGCTGATGGTTAAGATACTTTTGGCCACACCCCTTTTGCCTAGAAGCCCCTAAACCCATTGAAATAGTTGTGGGGGTTTAAATTCGTTAGGCCCCGCCCCTTTGGGTCCAGAAGCCCAGAATACCATTCATAGTATAGACCTCAACATGGCTGAGGGTTGAGATACTTTTGGCCACGCCCCTTTTGCCTAGAAGCCCCTAAACCCATTGAAATAGCATTGGGGGTTTAAATTCGTTAGGCCCCGCCCCTTTGGGTCCAGAAGCCCAGAATACCATTCATAGTACAGACCTCGACATGGCTGAGGGTACAGATACTTTTGGCCACGCCCCTTTTGCCTAGAAGCCCGTAAACCCATTGAAATAGCATTGGGGGTTTAAATTCGTTAGGCCCCGCCCCTTTGGGTCCAGTAGCCCAGAATACCATTCATAGTATAGACCTCGACATGGCTGAGGGTTGAGATACTTTTGGCCACGCCCCTTTTGCCTAGAAGCCCCTAAACCCATTGAAATAGAATTGGGGGTTTAAATTCGTTAGGCCCCGCCCCTTTGGGTCCAGAAGCCCAGAATACCATTCATAGTATAGACCTCGACATGGCTGAGGGTTGAGATACTTTTGGCCACGCCCCTTTTGCCTAGAAGCCCCTAAACCCATTGAAATAGCATTGGGGGTTTAAATTCGTTAGGCCCCGCCCCTTTGGGTCCAGAAGCCCAGAATACCATTCATAGTATAGACCTTGACATGGCTGAGGGTTGAGATACTTTTGGCCACGCCCCTTTTGCCTAGAAGCCCCTAAACCCTTTGAAATAGCATTGGGGGTTTAAATTCGTTAGGCCCCGCCCCTTTGGGTCCAGAAGCCCAGAATACCATTCATAGTACAGACCTCGACATGGCTGAGGGTTGAGATACTTTTGGCCACGCCCCTTTTGCCTAGAAGCCCCTAAACCCATTGAAATAGCATTGGGGGTTTAAATTCGTTAGGCCCCGCCCCTTTGGGTCCAGAAGCCCAGAATACCATTCATAGTATAGACCTCGACATGGCTGATGGTTAAGATACTTTTGGCCACACCCCTTTTGCCTAGAAGCCCCTAAACTTATTGAAATAGTTGTGGGGGTTTAAATTCGTTAGGCCCCGCCCCTTTGGGTCCAGAAGCCCAGAATACCATTCATAGTATAGACCTCGACATGGCTGAGGGTTGAGATACTTTTGGCCACGCCCCTTTTGCCTAGAAGCCCCTAAACCCATTGAAATAGCATTGGGGGGTTAAATTCGTTAGGCCCCGCCCCTTTTGGTCCAGAAGCCCAGAATACCATTCATAGTATAGACCTCGACATGGCTGATGGTTGAGATACTTTTGGCCACGCCCCTTTTGCCTAGAAGCCCCTAAACCCATTGAAATTGCATTGGGGGTTTAAATTCGTTAGGCCCCGCCCCTTTGGGTCCAGAAGCCCAGAATACCATTCATAGTATAGACCTCGACATGGCTGAGGGTTGAGATACTTTTGGCCACGCCCCTTTTGCCTAGAAGCCCCTAAACCCATTGAAATAGCATTGGGGGTTTAAATTCGTTAGGCCCCGCCCCTTTGGGTCCAGAAGCCCAGAATACCATTCATAGTATAGACCTCGACATGGCTGATGGTTAAGATACTTTTGGCCACACCCCTTTTGCCTAGAAGCCCCTAAACCCATTGAAATAGTTGTGGGGGTTTAAATTCGTTAGGCCCCGCCCCTTTGGGTCCAGAAGCCCAGAATACCATTCATAGTATAGACCTCGACATGGCTGAGGGTTGAGATACTTTTGGCCACGCCCCTTTTGCCTAGAAGCCCCTAAACCCATTGAAATAGCATTGGGGGTTTAAATTCGTTAGGCCCCGCCCCTTTGGGTCCAGAAGCCCAGAATACCATTCATAGTACAGACCTCGACATGGCTGAGGGTACAGATACTTTTGGCCACGCCCCTTTTGCCTAGAAGCCCGTAAACCCATTGAAATAGCATTGGGGGTTTAAATTCGTTAGGCCCCGCCCCTTTGGGTCCAGTAGCCCAGAATACCATTCATAGTATAGACCTCGACATGGCTGAGGGTTGAGATACTTTTGGCCACGCCCCTTTTGCCTAGAAGCCCCTAAACCCATTGAAATAGAATTGGGGGTTTAAATTCGTTAGGCCCCGCCCCTTTGGGTCCAGAAGCCCAGAATACCATTCATAGTATAGACCTCGACATGGCTGAGGGTTGAGATACTTTTGGCCACGCCCCTTTTGCCTAGAAGCCCCTAAACCCATTGAAATAGCATTGGGGGTTTAAATTCGTTAGGCCCCGCCCCTTTGGGTCCAGAAGCCCAGAATACCATTCATAGTATAGACCTTGACATGGCTGAGGGTTGATATACTTTTGGCCACGCCCCTTTTGCCTAGAAGCCCCTAAACCCTTTGAAATAGCATTGGGGGTTTAAATTCGTTAGGCCCCGCCCCTTTGGGTCCAGAAGCCCAGAATACCATTCATAGTACAGACCTCGACATGGCTGAGGGTTGAGATACTTTTGGCCACGCCCCTTTTGCCTAGAAGCCCCTAAACCCATTGAAATAGCATTGGGGGTTTAAATTCGTTAGGCCCCGCCCCTTTGGGTCCAGAAGCCCAGAATACCATTCATAGTATAGACCTCGACATGGCTGATGGTTAAGATACTTTTGGCCACACCCCTTTTGCCTAGAAGCCCCTAAACTTATTGAAATAGTTGTGGGGGTTTAAATTCGTTAGGCCCCGCCCCTTTGGGTCCAGAAGACCGGAATACCATTCATAGTATAGACCTCGACATGGCTGAGGGTTGAGATACTTTTGGCCACGCCCCTTTTGCCTAGAAGCCCCTAAACCCATTGAAATAGCATTGGGGGTTTAAATTCGTTAGGCCCCGCCCTTTTGGGTTCAGAAGCCCAGAATACCATTCATAGTATAGACCTCGACATGGCTGAGGGTTGAGATACTTTTGGCCACGCCCCTTTTGCCTAGAAGCCCCTAAACCCATTGAAATAGCATTGGGGGGTTAAATTCGTTAGGCCCCGCCCCTTTTGGTCCAGAAGCCCAGAATACCATTCATAGTATAGACCTCGACATGGCTGATGGTTGAGATACTTTTGGCCACGCCCCTTTTGCCTAGAAGCCCCTAAACCCATTGAAATAGCTTTGGGGGTTTAAATTCGTTAGGCCCCGCCCCTTTGGGTTCAGAAGCCCAGAATACCATTCATAGTATAGACCTTGATATGGCTGAGGGTTGAGATACTTTTGGCCACGCCCCTTTTGCCTAGAAGCCCCTAAACCCATTGAAATTGCATTGGGGGTTTAAATTCGTTAGGCCCCGCCCCTTTGGGTCCAGAAGCCCAGAATACCATTCATAGTATAGAACTCGACATGGCTGAGGGTTGAGATACTTTTGGCCACGCCCCTTTTGCCTAGAAGCCCCTAAACCCATTGAAATAGCATTGGGGGTTTAAATTCGTTAGGCCCCGCCCCTTTGGGTCCAGAAGCCCAGAATACCATTCATAGTATAGACCTCGACATGGCTGATGGTTAAGATACTTTTGGCCACACCCCTTTTGCCTAGAAGCCCCTAAACCCATTGAAATAGTTGTGGGGGTTTAAATTCGTTAGGCCCCGCCCCTTTGGGTCCAGAAGCCCAGAATACCATTCATAGTATAGACCTCGACATGGCTGAGGGTTGAGATACATTTGGCCACGCCCCTTTTGCCTAGAAGCCCCTAAACCCATTGAAATAGCATTGGGGGTTTAAATTCGTTAGGCCCCGCCCCTTTGGGTCCAGAAGCCCAGAATACCATTCATAGTACAGACCTCGACATGGCTGAGGGTACAGATACTTTTGGCCACGCCCCTTTTGCCTAGAAGCCCGTAAACCCATTGAAATAGCATTGGGGGTTTAAATTCGTTAGGCCCCGCCCCTTTGGGTCCAGTAGCCCAGAATACCATTCATAGTATAGACCTCGACATGGCTGAGGGTTGAGATACTTTTGGCCACGCCCCTTTTGCCTAGAAGCCCCTAAACCCATTGAAATAGAATTGGGGGTTTAAATTCGTTAGGCCCCGCCCCTTTGGGTCCAGAAGCCCAGAATACCATTCATAATATAGAACTCGACATGGCTGAGGGTTGAGATACTTTTGGCCACGCCCCTTTTGCCTAGAAGCCCCTAAACCCATTGAAATAGCATTGGGGGTTTAAATTCGTTAGGCCCCGCCCCTTTGGGTCCAGAAGCCCAGAATACCATTCATAGTATAGACCTCGACATGGCTGATGGTTAAGATACTTTTGGCCACACCCCTTTTGCCTAGAAGCCCCTAAACCCATTGAAATAGTTGTGGGGGTTTAAATTCGTTAGGCCCCGCCCCTTTGGGTCCAGAAGCCCAGAATACCATTCATAGTATAGACCTCGACATGGCTGAGGGTTGAGATACTTTTGGCCACGCCCCTTTTGCCTAGAAGCCCCTAAACCCATTGAAATAGCATTGGGGGTTTAAATTCGTTAGGCCCCGCCCCTTTGGGTCCAGAAGCCCAGAATACCATTCATAGTACAGACCTCGACATGGCTGAGGGTACAGATACTTTTGGCCACGCGCCTTTTGCCTAGAAGCCCGTAAACCCATTGAAATAGCATTGGGGGTTTAAATTCGTTAGGCCCCGCCCCTTTGGGTCCAGTAGCCCAGAATACCATTCATAGTATAGACCTCGACATGGCTGAGGGTTGAGATACTTTTGGCCACGCCCCTTTTGCCTAGAAGCCCCTAAACCCATTGAAATAGCATTGGGGGTTTAAATTCGTTAGGCCCCGCCCCTTTGGGTCCAGAAGCCCAGAATACCATTCATAGTATAGACCTCGACATGGCTGAGGGTTGAGATACTTTTGGCCACGCCCCTTTTGCCTAGAAGCCCCTAAACCCATTGAAATAGCATTGGGGGTTTAAATTCGTTAGGCCCCGCCCCTTTGGGTCCAGAAGCCCAGAATACCATTCATAGTACAGACCTCGACATGGCTGAGGGTTGAGATACTTTTGGCCACGCCCCTTTTGCCTAGAAGCCCCTAAACCCATTGAAATAGCATTGGGGGTTTAAATTCGTTAGGCCCCGCCCCTTTGGGTACAGAAGCCCAGAATACCATTCATAGTATAGACCTCGACATGGCTGAGGGTTGAGATACTTTTGGCCACGCCCCTTTTGCCTAGAAGCCCCTAAACCCATTGAAATAGCATTGGGGGGTTAAATTCGTTAGGCCCCGCCCCTTTTGGTCCAGAAGCCCAGAATACCATTCATAGTATAGACCTCGACATGGCTGATGGTTGAGATACTTTTGGCCACGCCCCTTTTGCCTAGAAGCCCCTAAACCCATTGAAATAGCTTTGGGGGTTTAAATTCGTTAGGCCCCGCCCCTTTGGGTTCAGAAGCCCAGAATACCATTCATAGTATAGACCTTGATATGGCTGAGGGTTGAGATACTTTTGGCCACGCCCCTTTTGCCTAGAAGCCCCTAAACCCATTGAAATTGCATTGGGGGTTTAAATTCGTTAGGCCCCGCCCCTTTGGGTCCAGAAGCCCAGAATACCATTCATAGTATAGACCTCGACATGGCTGAGGGTTGAGATACTTTTGGCCACGCCCCTTTTGCCTAGAAGCCCCTAAACCCATTGAAATAGCATTGGGGGTTTAAATTCGTTAGGCCCCGCCCCTTTGGGTCCAGAAGCCCAGAATACCATTCATAGTATAGACCTCGACATGGCTGATGGTTAAGATACTTTTGGCCACACCCCTTTTGCCTAGAAGCCCCTAAACCCATTGAAATAGTTGTGGGGGTTTAAATTCGTTAGGCCCCGCCCCTTTGGGTCCAGAAGCCCAGAATACCATTCATAGTATAGACCTCGACATGGCTGAGGGTTGAGATACTTTTGGCCACGCCCCTTTTGCCTAGAAGCCCCTAAACCCATTGAAATAGCATTGGGGGTTTAAATTCGTTAGGCCCCGCCCCTTTGGGTCCAGAAGCCCAGAATACCATTCATAGTACAGACCTCGACATGGCTGAGGGTACAGATACTTTTGGCCACGCCCCTTTTGCCTAGAAGCCCGTAAACCCATTGAAATAGCATTGGGGGTTTAAATTCGTTAGGCCCCGCCCCTTTGGGTCCAGTAGCCCAGAATACCATTCATAGTATAGACCTCGACATGGCTGAGGGTTGAGATACTTTTGGCCACGCCCCTTTTGCCTAGAAGCCCCTAAACCCATTGCAATAGAATTGGGGGTTTAAATTCGTTAGGCCCCGCCCCTTTGGGTCCAGAAGCCCAGAATACCATTCATAGTATAGACCTCGACATGGCTGAGGGTTGAGATACTTTTGGCCACGCCCCTTTTGCCTAGAAGCCCCTAAACCCATTGAAATAGCATTGGGGGTTTAAATTCGTTAGGCCCCGCCCCTTTGGGTCCAGAAGCCCAGAATACCATTCATAGTATAGACCTTGACATGGCTGAGGGTTGAGATACTTTTGGCCACGCCCCTTTTGCCTAGAAGCCCCTAAACCCTTTGAAATAGCATTGGGGGTTTAAATTCGTTAGGCCCCGCCCCTTTGGGTCCAGAAGCCCAGAATACCATTCATAATATAGAACTCGACATGGCTGAGGGTTGAGATACTTTTGGCCACGCCCCTTTTGCCTAGAAGCCCCTAAACCCATTGAAATAGCATTGGGGGTTTAAATTCGTTAGGCCCCGCCCCTTTGGGTCCAGAAGCCCAGAATACCATTCATAGTATAGACCTCGACATGGCTGATGGTTAAGATACTTTTGGCCACACCCCTTTTGCCTAGAAGCCCCTAAACCCATTGAAATAGTTGTGGGGGTTTAAATTCGTTAGGCCCCGCCCCTTTGGGTCCAGAAGCTCAGAATACCATTCATAGTATAGACCTCGACATGGCTGAGGGTTGAGATACTTTTGGCCACGCCCCTTTTGCCTAGAAGCCCCTAAACCCATTGAAATAGCATTGGGGGTTTAAATTCGTTAGGCCCCGCCCCTTTGGGTCCAGAAGCCCAGAATACCATTCATAGTACAGACCTCGACATGGCTGAGGGTACAGATACTTTTGGCCACGCCCCTTTTGCCTAGAAGCCCGTAAACCCATTGAAATAGCATTGGGGGTTTAAATTCGTTAGGCCCCGCCCCTTTGGGTCCAGTAGCCCAGAATACCATTCATAGTATAGACCTCGACATGGCTGAGGGTTGTAGATACTTTTGGCCACGCCCCTTTTGCCTAGAAGCCCCTAAACCCATTGAAATAGCATTGGGGGTTTAAATTCGTTAGGCCCCGCCCCTTTGGGTCCAGAAGCCCAGAATACCATTCATAGTATAGACCTCGACATGGCTGAGGGTTGAGATACTTTTGGCCACGCCCCTTTTGCCTAGAAGCCCCTAAACCCATTGAAATAGCATTGGGGGTTTAAATTCGTTAGGCCCCGCCCCTTTGGGTCCAGAAGCCCAGAATACCATTCATAGTACAGACCTCGACATGGCTGAGGGTTGAGATACTTTTGGCCACGCCCCTTTTGCCTAGAAGCCCCTAAACCCATTGAAATAGCATTGGGGGTTTAAATTCGTTAGGCCCCGCCCCTTTGGGTACAGAAGCCCAGAATACCATTCATAGTATAGACCTCGACATGGCTGAGGGTTGAGATACTTTTGGCCACGCCCCTTTTGCCTAGAAGCCCCTAAACCCATTGAAATAGCATTGGGGGTTAAATTCGTTAGGCCCCGCCCCTTTTGGTCCAGAAGCCCAGAATACCATTCATAGTATAGACCTCGACATGGCTGATGGTTGAGATACTTTTGGCCACGCCCCTTTTGCCTAGAAGCCCCTAAACCCATTGAAATAGCTTTGGGGGTTTAAATTCGTTAGGCCCCGCCCCTTTGGGTTCAGAAGCCCAGAATACCATTCATAGTATAGACCTTGATATGGCTGAGGGTTGAGATACTTTTGGCCACGCCCCTTTTGCCTAGAAGCCCCTAAACCCATTGAAATTGCATTGGGGGTTTAAATTCGTTAGGCCCCGCCCCTTTGGGTCCAGAAGCCCAGAATACCATTCATAGTATAGACCTCGACATGGCTGAGGGTTGAGATACTTTTGGCCACGCCCCTTTTGCCTAGAAGCCCCTAAACCCATTGAAATAGCATTGGGGGTTTAAATTCGTTAGGCCCCGCCCCTTTGGGTCCAGAAGCCCAGAATACCATTCATAGTATAGACCTCGACATGGCTGATGGTTAAGATACTTTTGGCCACACCCCTTTTGCCTAGAAGCCCCTAAACCCATTGAAATAGTTGTGGGGGTTTAAATTCGTTAGGCCCCGCCCCTTTGGGTCCAGAAGCCCAGAATACCATTCATAGTATAGACCTCGACATGGCTGAGGGTTGAGATACTTTTGGCCACGCCCCTTTTGCCTAGAAGCCCCTAAACCCATTGAAATAGCATTGGGGGTTTAAATTCGTTAGGCCCCGCCCCTTTGGGTCCAGAAGCCCAGAATACCATTCATAGTACAGACCTCGACATGGCTGAGGGTACAGATACTTTTGGCCACGCCCCTTTTGCCTAGAAGCCCGTAAACCCATTGAAATAGCATTGGGGGTTTAAATTCGTTAGGCCCCGCCCCTTTGGGTCCAGTAGCCCAGAATACCATTCATAGTATAGACCTCGACATGGCTGAGGGTTGAGATACTTTTGGCCACGCCCCTTTTGCCTAGAAGCCCCTAAACCCATTGCAATAGAATTGGGGGTTTAAATTCGTTAGGCCCCGCCCCTTTGGGTCCAGAAGCCCAGAATACCATTCATAGTATAGACCTCGACATGGCTGAGGGTTGAGATACTTTTGGCCACGCCCCTTTTGCCTAGAAGCCCCTAAACCCATTGAAATAGCATTGGGGGTTTAAATTCGTTAGGCCCCGCCCCTTTGGGTCCAGAAGCCCAGAATACCATTCATAGTATAGACCTTGACATGGCTGAGGGTTGAGATACTTTTGGCCACGCCCCTTTTGCCTAGAAGCCCCTAAACCCTTTGAAATAGCATTGGGGGTTTAAATTCGTTAGGCCCCGCCCCTTTGGGTCCAGAAGCCCAGAATACCATTCATAGTACAGACCTCGACATGGCTGAGGGTTGAGATACTTTTGGCCACGCCCCTTTTGCCGAGAAGCCCCTAAACCCATTGAAATAGCATTGGGGGTTTAAATTCGTTAGGCCCCGCCCCTTTGGGTCCAGAAGCCCAGAATACCATTCATAGTATAGACCTCGACATGGCTGATGGTTAAGATACTTTTGGCCACGCCCCTTTTGCCTAGAAGCCCCTAAACCCATTGAAATAGTTGTGGGGGTTTAAATTCGTTAGGCCCCGCCCCTTTGGGTCCAGAAGCCCAGAATACCATTCATAGTATAGACCTCGACATGGCTGAGGGTTGAGATACTTTTGGCCACGCCCCTTTTGCCTAGAAGCCCCTAAACCCATTGAAATAGCATTGGGGGTTTAAATTCGTTAGGCCCCGCCCCTTTGGGTCCAGAAGCCCAGAATACCATTCATAGTACAGACCTCGACATGGCTGAGGGTTGAGATACTTTTGGCCACGCCCCTTTTGCCTAGAAGCCCCTAAACCCATTGAAATAGCATTGGGGGTTTAAATTCGTTAGGCCCCGCCCCTTTGGGTACAGAAGCCCAGAATACCATTCATAGTATAGACCTCGACATGGCTGAGGGTTGAGATACTTTTGGCCACGCCCCTTTTGCCTAGAAGCCCCTAAACCCATTGAAATAGCATTGGGGGGTTAAATTCGTTAGGCCCCGCCCCTTTTGGTCCAGAAGCCCAGAATACCATTCATAGTATAGACCTCGACATGGCTGATGGTTGAGATACTTTTGGCCACGCCCCTTTTGCCTAGAAGCCCCTAAACCCATTGAAATAGCTTTGGGGGTTTAAATTCGTTAGGCCCCGCCCCTTTGGGTTCAGAAGCCCAGAATACCATTCATAGTATAGACCTTGATATGGCTGAGGGTTGAGATACTTTTGGCCACGCCCCTTTTGCCTAGAAGCCCCTAAACCCATTGAAATTGCATTGGGGGTTTAAATTCGTTAGGCCCCGCCCCTTTGGGTCCAGAAGCCCAGAATACCATTCATAGTATAGACCTCGACATGGCTGAGGGTTGAGATACTTTTGGCCACGCCCCTTTTGCCTAGAAGCCCCTAAACCCATTGAAATAGCATTGGGGGTTTAAATTCGTTAGGCCCCGCCCCTTTGGGTCCAGAAGCCCAGAATACCATTCATAGTATAGACCTCGACATGGCTGAGGGTTGAGATACTTTTGGCCACGCCCCTTTTGCCTAGAAGCCCCTAAACCCATTGAAATAGCATTGGGGGTTTAAATTCGTTAGGCCCCGCCCCTTTGGGTCCAGAAGCCCAGAATACCATTCATAGTACAGACCTCGACATGGCTGAGGGTACAGATACTTTTGGCCACGCCCCTTTTGCCTAGAAGCCCGTAAACCCATTGAAATAGCATTGGGGGTTTAAATTCGTTAGGCCCCGCCCCTTTGGGTCCAGTAGCCCAGAATACCATTCATAGTATAGACCTCGACATGGCTGAGGGTTGAGATACTTTTGGCCACGCCACTTTTGCCTAGAAGCCCCTAAACCCATTGAAATAGAATTGGGGGTTTAAATTCGTTAGGCCCCGCCCCTTTGGGTCCAGAAGCCCAGAATACCATTCATAGTATAGACCTCGACATGGCTGAGGGTTGAGATACTTTTGGCCACGCCCCTTTTGCCTAGAAGCCCCTAAACCCATTGAAATAGCATTGGGGGTTTAAATTCGTTAGGCCCCGCCCCTTTGGGTCCAGAAGCCCAGAATACCATTCATAGTATAGACCTTGACATGGCTGAGGGTTGAGATACTTTTGGCCACGCCCCTTTTGCCTAGAAGCCCCTAAACCCTTTGAAATAGCTTTGGGGGTTTAAATTCGTTAGGCCCCGCCCCTTTGGGTCCAGAAGCCCAGAATACCATTCATAGTACAGACCTCGACATGGCTGAGGGTTGAGATACTTTTGGCCACGCCCCTTTTGCCTAGAAGCCCCTAAACCCATTGGAATAGCATTGGGGGTTTAAATTCGTTAGGCCCCGCCCCTTTGGGTCCAGAAGCCCAGAATACCATTCATAGTATAGACCTCGACATGGCTGATGGTTAAGATACTTTTGGCCACGCCCCTTTTGCCTAGAAGCCCCTAAACCCATTGAAATAGTTGTGGGTTTAAATTCGTTAGGCCCCGCCCCTTTGGGTCCAGAAGCCCAGAATACCATTCATAGTATAGACCTCGACATGGCTGAGGGTTGAGATACTTTTGGCCACGCCCCTTTTGCCTAGAAGCCCCTAAACCCATTGAAATAGCATTGGGGGTTTAAATTCGTTAGGCCCCGCCCCTTTGGGTCCAGAAGCCCAGAATACCATTCATAGTACAGACCTCGACATGGCTGAGGGTTGAGATACTTTTGGCCACGCCCCTTTTGCCTAGAAGCCCCTAAACCCATTGAAATAGCATTGGGGGTTTAAATTCGTTAGGTCCCGCCCCTTTGGGTACAGAAGCCCAGAATACCATTCATAGTATAGACCTCGACATGGCTGAGGGTTGAGATACTTTTGGCCACGCCCCTTTTGCCTAGAAGCCCCTAAACCCATTGAAATAGCATTGGGGGGTTAAATTCGTTAGGCCCCGCCCCTTTTGGTCCAGAAGCCCAGAATACCATTCATAGTATAGACCTCGACATGGCTGATGGTTGAGATACTTTTGGCCACGCCCCTTTTGCCTAGAAGCCCCTAAACCCATTGAAATAGCTTTGGGGGTTTAAATTCGTTAGGCCCCGCCCCTTTGGGTTCAGAAGCCCAGAATACCATTCATAGTATAGACCTTGATATGGCTGAGGGTTGAGATACTTTTGGCCACGCCCCTTTTGCCTAGAAGCCCCTAAACCCATTGAAATTGCATTGGGGGTTTAAATTCGTTAGGCCCCGCCCCTTTGGGTCCAGAAGCCCAGAATACCATTCATAGTATAGACCTCGACATGGCTGAGGGTTGAGATACTTTTGGCCACGCCCCTTTTGCCTAGAAGCCCCTAAACCCATTGAAATAGCATTGGGGGTTTAAATTCGTTAGGCCCCGCCCCTTTGGGTCCAGAAGCCCAGAATACCATTCATAGTATAGACCTCGACATGGCTGATGGTTAAGATACTTTTGGCCACACCCCTTTTGCCTAGAAGCCCCTAAACCCATTGAAATAGTTGTGGGGGTTTAAATTCGTTAGGCCCCGCCCCTTTGGGTCCAGAAGCCCAGAATACCATTCATAGTATAGACCTCGACATGGCTGAGGGTTGAGATACTTTTGGCCACGCCCCTTTTGCCTAGAAGCCCCTAAACCCATTGAAATAGCATTGGGGGTTTAAATTCGTTAGGCCCCGCCCCTTTGGGTCCAGAAGCCCAGAATACCATTCATAGTACAGACCTCGACATGGCTGAGGGTACAGATACTTTTGGCCACGCCCCTTTTGCCTAGAAGCCCGTAAACCCATTGAAATAGCATTGGGGGTTTAAATTCGTTAGGCCCCGCCCCTTTGGGTCCAGTAGCCCAGAATACCATTCATAGTACAGACCTCGACATGGCTGAGGGTTGAGATACTTTTGGCCACGCCCCTTTTGCCTAGAAGCCCCTAAACCCATTGAAATAGAATTGGGGGTTTAAATTCGTTAGGCCCCGCCCCTTTGGGTCCAGAAGCCCAGAATACCATTCATAGTATAGACCTCGACATGGCTGAGGGTTGAGATACTTTTGGCCACGCCCCTTTTGCCTAGAAGCCCCTAAACCCTTTGAAATAGCATTGGGGGTTTAAATTCGTTAGGCCCCGCCCATTTGGGTCCAGAAGCCCAGAATACCATTCATAGTACAGACCTCGACATGGCTGAGGGTTGAGATACTTTTGGCCACGCCCCTTTTGCCTAGAAGCCCCTAAACCCATTGAAATAGCATTGGGGGTTTAAATTCGTTAGGCCCCGCCCCTTTGGGTCCAGAAGCCCAGAATACCATTCATAGTATAGACCTCGACATGGCTGATGGTTAAGATACTTTTGGCCATGCCCCTTTTGCCTAGAAGCCCCTAAACCCATTGAAATAGTTGTGGGGGTTTAAATTCGTTAGGCCCCGCCCCTTTGGGTCCAGATGCCCAGAATACCATTCATAGTATAGACCTCGACATGGCTGAGGGTTGAGATACTTTTGGCCACGCCCCTTTTGCCTAGAAGCCCCTAAACCCATTGAAATAGCATTGGGGGTTTAAATTCGTTAGGCCCCGCCCCTTTGGGTCCAGAAGCCCAGAATACCATTCATAGAACAGACCTCGACATGGCTGAGGGTTGAGATACTTTTGGCCACGCCCCTTTTGCCTAGAAGCCCCTAAACCCATTGAAATAGCATTGGGGGTTTAAATTCGTTAGGCCCCGCCCCTTTGGGTACAGAAGCCCAGAATACCATTCATAGTATAGACCTCGACATGGCTGAGGGTTGAGATACTTTTGGCCACGCCCCTTTTGCCTAGAAGCCCCTAAACCCATTGAAATAGCATTGGGGGTTTAAATTCGTTAGGCCCCGCCCCTTTGTGTTCAGAAGCCCAGAATACCATTCATAGTATAGACCTCGACATGGCTGAGGGTTGAGATACTTTTGGCCACGCCCCTTTTGCCTAGAAGCCCCTAAACCCATTGAAATAGCATTCGGGGTTTAAATTCGTTAGGCCCCGCCCCTTTGGGTCCAGAAGCATAGAATACCATTCATAGTATAGACCTCGACATGGCTGATGGTTAAGATACTTTTGGCCACACCCCTTTTGCCTAGAAGCCCCTAAACCCATTGAAATAGTTGTGGGGGTTTAAATTCGTTAGGCCCCGCCCCTTTGGGTCCAGAAGCCCAGAATACCATTCATAGTATAGACCTCGACATGGCTGAGGGTTGAGATACTTTTGGCCACGCCCCTTTTGCCTAGAAGCCCCTAAACCCATTGAAATTGCATTGGGGGTTTAAATTCGTTAGGCCCCGCCCCTTTGGGTCCAGAAGCCCAGAATACCATTCATAGTATAGACCTCGACATGGCTGAGGGTTGAGATACTTTTGGCCACGCCCCTTTTGCCTAGAAGCCCCTAAACCCTTTGAAATAGCATTGGGGGTTTAAATTCGTTAGGCCCCGCCCATTTGGGTCCAGAAGCCCAGAATACCATTCATAGTACAGACCTCGACATGGCTGAGGGTTGAGATACTTTTGGCCACGCCCCTTTTGCCTAGAAGCCCCTAAACCCATTGAAATAGCATTGGGGGTTTAAATTCGTTAGGCCCCGCCCCTTTGGGTCCAGAAGCCCAGAATACCATTCATAGTATAGACCTCGACATGGCTGATGGTTAAGATACTTTTGGCCATGCCCCTTTTGCCTAGAAGCCCCTAAACCCATTGAAATAGTTGTGGGGGTTTAAATTCGTTAGGCCCCGCCCCTTTGGGTCCAGATGCCCAGAATACCATTCATAGTATAGACCTCGACATGGCTGAGGGTTGAGATACTTTTGGCCACGCCCCTTTTGCCTAGAAGCCCCTAAACCCATTGAAATAGCATTGGGGGTTTAAATTCGTTAGGCCCCGCCCCTTTGGGTCCAGAAGCCCAGAATACCATTCATAGAACAGACCTCGACATGGCTGAGGGTTGAGATACTTTTGGCCACGCCCCTTTTGCCTAGAAGCCCCTAAACCCATTGAAATAGCATTGGGGGTTTAAATTCGTTAGGCCCCGCCCCTTTGGGTACAGAAGCCCAGAATACCATTCATAGTATAGACCTCGACATGGCTGAGGGTTGAGATACTTTTGGCCACGCCCCTTTTGCCTAGAAGCCCCTAAACCCATTGAAATAGCATTGGGGGTTTAAATTCGTTAGGCCCCGCCCCTTTGTGTTCAGAAGCCCAGAATACCATTCATAGTATAGACCTCGACATGGCTGAGGGTTGAGATACTTTTGGCCACGCCCCTTTTGCCTAGAAGCCCCTAAACCCATTGAAATAGCATTCGGGGTTTAAATTCGTTAGGCCCCGCCCCTTTGGGTCCAGAAGCATAGAATACCATTCATAGTATAGACCTCGACATGGCTGATGGTTAAGATACTTTTGGCCACACCCCTTTTGCCTAGAAGCCCCTAAACCCATTGAAATAGTTGTGGGGGTTTAAATTCGTTAGGCCCCGCCCCTTTGGGTCCAGAAGCCCAGAATACCATTCATAGTATAGACCTCGACATGGCTGAGGGTTGAGATACTTTTGGCCACGCCCCTTTTGCCTAGAAGCCCCTAAACCCATTGAAATTGCATTGGGGGTTTAAATTCGTTAGGCCCCGCCCCTTTGGGTCCAGAAGCCCAGAATACCATTCATAGTATAGACCTCGACATGGCTGAGGGTTGAGATACTTTTGGCCACGCCCCTTTTGCCTAGAAGCCCCTAAACCCATTGAAATAGCATTGGGGGTTTAAATTCGTTAGGCCCCGCCCCTTTGGGTCCAGAAGCCCAGAATACCATTCATAGTATAGACCTCGACATGGCTGATGGCTAAGATACTTTTGGCCACACCCCTTTTGCCTAGAAGCCCCTAAACCCATTGAAATAGTTGTGGGGGTTTAAATTCGTTAGGCCCCGCCCCTTTGGGTCCAGAAGCCCAGAATACCATTCATAGTATAGACCTCGACATGGCTGAGGGTTGAGATACTTTTGGCCACGCCCCTTTTGCCTAGAAGCCCCTAAACCCATTGAAATAGCATTGGGGGTTTAAATTCGTTAGGCCCCGCCCCTTTGGGTCCAGAAGCCCAGAATACCATTCATAGTACAGACCTCGACATGGCTGAGGGTTAAGATACTTTTGGCCACGCCCCTTTTGCCTAGAAGCCCGTAAACCCATTGAAATAGCATTGGGGGTTTAAATTCGTTAGGCCCCGCCCCTTTGGGTCCAGTAGCCCAGAATACCATTCATAGTACAGACCTCGACATGGCTGAGGGTTGAGATACTTTTGGCCACGCCCCTTTTGCCTAGAAGCCCCTAAACCCATTGAAATAGAATTGGGGGTTTAAATTCGTTAGGCCCCGCCCCTTTGGGTCCAGAAGCCCAGAATACCATTCATAGTATAGACCTCGACATGGCTGAGGGTTGAGATACTTTTGGCCACGCCCCTTTTGCCTAGAAGCCCCTAAACCCTTTGAAATAGCATTGGGGGTTTAAATTCGTTAGGCCCCGCCCATTTGGGTCCAGAAGCCCAGAATACCATTCATAGTACAGACCTCGACATGGCTGAGGGTTGAGATACTTTTGGCCACGCCCCTTTTGCCTAGAAGCCCCTAAACCCATTGAAATAGCATTGGGGGTTTAAATTCGTTAGGCCCCGCCCCTTTGGGTCCAGAAGCCCAGAATACCATTCATAGTATAGACCTCGACATGGCTGATGGTTAAGATACTTTTGGCCATGCCCCTTTTGCCTAGAAGCCCCTAAACCCATTGAAATAGTTGTGGGGGTTTAAATTCGTTAGGCCCCGCCCCTTTGGGTCCAGATGCCCAGAATACCATTCATAGTATAGACCTCGACATGGCTGAGGGTTGAGATACTTTTGGCCACGCCCCTTTTGCCTAGAAGCCCCTAAACCCATTGAAATAGCATTGGGGGTTTAAATTCGTTAGGCCCCGCCCCTTTGGGTCCAGAAGCCCAGAATACCATTCATAGAACAGACCTCGACATGGCTGAGGGTTGAGATACTTTTGGCCACGCCCATTTTGCCTAGAAGCCCCTAAACCCATTGAAATAGCATTGGGGGTTTAAATTCGTTAGGCCCCGCCCCTTTGGGTACAGAAGCCCAGAATACCATTCATAGTATAGACCTCGACATGGCTGAGGGTTGAGATACTTTTGGCCACGCCCCTTTTGCCTAGAAGCCCCTAAACCCATTGAAATAGCATTGGGGGTTTAAATTCGTTAGGCCCCGCCCCTTTGTGTTCAGAAGCCCAGAATACCATTCATAGTATAGACCTCGACATGGCTGAGGGTTGAGATACTTTTGGCCACGCCCCTTTTGCCTAGAAGCCCCTAAACGTATTGAAATAGCATTGGGGGTTTAAATTCGTTAGGCCCCGCCCCTTTGGGTCCAGAAGCATAGAATACCATTCATAGTATAGACCTCGACATGGCTGATGGTTAAGATACTTTTGGCCACACCCCTTTTGCCTAGAAGCCCCTAAACCCATTGAAATAGTTGTGGGGGTTTAAATTCGTTAGGCCCCGCCCCTTTGGGTCCAGAAGCCCAGAATACCATTCATAGTATAGACCTCGACATGGCTGAGGGTTGAGATACTTTTGGCCACGCCCCTTTTGCCTAGAAGCCCCTAAACCCATTGAAATAGCATTGGGGGTTTAAATTCGTTAGGCCCCGCCCCTTTGGGTCCAGAAGCCCAGAATACCATTCATAGTACAGACCTCGACATGGCTGAGGGTTGAGATACTTTTGGCCACGCCCCTTTTGCCTAGAAGCCCCTAAACCCATTGAAATAGCATTGGGGGTTTAAATTCGTTAGGCCCCGCCCCTTTGGGTACAGAAGCCCAGAATACCATTCATAGTATAGACCTCGACATGGCTGAGGGTTGAGATACTTTTGGCCACGCCCCTTTTGCCTAGAAGCCCCTAAACCCATTGAAATAGCATTGGGGGGTTAAATTCGTTAGGCCCCGCCCCTTTGGGTCCAGAAGCCCAGAATACCATTCATAGTACAGACCTCGACATGGCTGAGGGTTGAGATACTTTTGACCACGCCCCTTTTGCCTAGAAGCCCCTAAATCCATTGAAATAGCATTGGGGGTTTAAATTCGTTAGGCCCCGCCCCTTTGGGTCCAGAAGCCCAGAATACCATTCATAGTATAGACCTCGACATGGCTGAGGGTTGAGATACTTTTGGCCACGCCCCTTTTGCCTAGAAGCCCCTAAACCCATTGAAATAGCATTGGGGGTTTAAATTCGTTAGGCCCCGCCCCTTTGGGTCCAGAAGCCCAGAATACCATTCATAGTATAGACCTCGACATGGCTGAGGGTTGAGATACTTTTGGCCACGCCCCTTTTGCCTAGAAGCCCCTAAACCCATTGAAATAGCATTGGGGGTTTAAATTCGTTAGGCCCCGCCCCTTTGTGTTCAGAAGCCCAGAATACCATTCATAGTATAGACCTCGACATGGCTGAGGGTTGAGATACTTTTGGCCACGCCCCTTTTGCCTAGAAGCCCCTAAACCCATTGAAATAGCATTGGGGGTTTAAATTCGTTAGGCCCCGCCCCTTTGGGTCCAGAAGCATAGAATACCATTCATAGTATAGACCTCGACATGGCTGATGGTTAAGATACTTTTGGCCACACCCCTTTTGCCTAGAAGCCCCTAAACCCATTGAAATAGTTGTGGGGGTTTAAATTCGTTAGGCCCCGCCCCTTTGGGTCCAGAAGCCCAGAATACCATTCATAGTATAGACCTCGACATGGCTGAGGGTTGAGATACTTTTGGCCACGCCCCTTTTGCCTAGAAGCCCCTAAACCCATTGAAATAGCATTGGGGGTTTAAATTCGTTAGGCCCCGCCCCTTTGGGTCCAGAAGCCCAGAATACCATTCATAGTACAGACCTCGACATGGCTGAGGGTTGAGATACTTTTGGCCACGCCCCTTTTGCCTAGAAGCCCCTAAACCCATTGAAATAGCATTGGGGGTTTAAATTCGTTAGGCCCCGCCCCTTTGGGTACAGAAGCCCAGAATACCATTCATAGTATAGACCTCGACATGGCTGAGGGTTGAGATACTTTTGGCCACGCCCCTTTTGCCTAGAAGCCCCTAAACCCATTGAAATAGCATTGGGGGGTTAAATTCGTTAGGCCCCGCCCCTTTGGGTCCAGAAGCCCAGAATACCATTCATAGTACAGACCTCGACATGGCTGAGGGTTGAGATACTTTTGACCACGCCCCTTTTGCCTAGAAGCCCCTAAATCCATTGAAATAGCATTGGGGGTTTAAATTTGTTAGGCCCCGCCCCTTTGGGTCCAGAAGCCCAGAATACCATTCATAGTATAGACCTCGACATGGCTGAGGGTTGAGATACTTTTGGCCACGCCCCTTTTGCCTAGAAGCCCCTAAACCCATTGAAATAGCATTGGGGGTTTAAATTCGTTAGGCCCCGCCCCTTTGGGTCCAGAAGCCCAGAATACCATTCATAGTATAGACCTCGACATGGCTGAGGGTTGAGATACTTTTGGCCACGCCCCTTTTGCCTAGAAGCCACTAAACCCATTGAAATAGCTTTGGGGGTTTAAATTCGTTAGGCCCCGCCCCTTTGGGTCCAGAAGCCCAGACTACCATTCATAGTATAGACCTCGACATGGCTGAGGGTTGAGATACTTTTGGCCACGCCCCTTTTGCCTAGAAGCCCCTAAACCCATTGAAATAGCATTGGGGGTTTAAATTCGTTAGGCCCCGCCCCTTTGGGTCCAGAAGCCCAGAATACCATTCATAGTACAGACCTCGACATGGCTGAGGGTTGAGATACTTTTGGCCACGCCCCTTTTGCCTAGAAGCCCCTAAACCCATTGAAATAGCATTGGGGGTTTAAATTCGTTAGGCCCCGCCCCTTTTGGTCCAGAAGCCCAGAATACCATTCATAGTATAGACCTCGACATGGCTGATGGTTGAGATACTTTTGGCCACGCCCCTTTTGCCTAGAAGCCCCTAAACCCATTGAAATAGCTTTGGGGGTTTAAATTCGTTAGGCCCCGCCCCTTTGGGTTCAGAAGCCCAGAATACCATTCATAGTATAGACCTTGATATGGCTGAGGGTTGAGATACTTTTGGCCGCGCCCCTTTTGCCTAGAAGCCCCTAAACCCATTGAAATAGCATTGGGGGTTTAAATTCGTTAGGCCCCGCCCCTTTGGGTCCAGAAGCCCAGAATACCATTCATAGTATAGACCTCGACATGGCTGAGGGTTGAGATACTTTTGGCCACGCCCCTTTTGCCTAGAAGCCCCTAAACCCATTGAAATAGCATTGGGGGTTTAAATTCGTTAGGCCCCGCCCCTTTGGGTCCAGAAGCCCAGAATACCATTCATAGTATAGACCTCGACATGGCTGATGGTTAAGATACTTTTGGCCACGCCCCTTTTGCCTAGAAGCCCCTAAACCCATTGAAATAGTTGTGGGGGTTTAAATTCGTTAGGCCCCGCCCCTTTGGGTCCAGAAGCCCAGAATACCATTCATAGTATAGACCTCGACATGGCTGAGGGTTGAGATACTTTTGGCCACGCCCATTTTGCCTAGAAGCCCCTAAACCCATTGAAATAGCATTGGGGGTTTAAATTCGTTAGGCCCCGCCCCTTTGGGTCCAGAAGCCCAGAATACCATTCATAGTACAGACCTCGACATGGCTGAGGGTTGAGATACTTTTGGCCACGCCCCTTTTGCCTAGAAGCCCCTAAACCCATTGAAATAGCATTGGGGGTTTAAATTCGTTAGGCCCCGCCCCTTTGGGTACAGAAGCCCAGAATACCATTCATAGTATAGACCTCGACATGGCTGAGGGTTGAGATACTTTTGGCCACGCCCCTTTTGCCTAGAAGCCCCTAAACCCATTGAAATAGCATTGGGGGGTTAAATTCGTTAGGCCCCGCCCCTTTTGGTCCAGAAGCCCAGAATACCATTCATAGTATAGACCTCGACATGGCTGATGGTTGAGATACTTTTGGCCACGCCCCTTTTGCCTAGAAGCCCCTAAACCCATTGAAATAGCATTGGGGGTTTAAATTCGTTAGGCCCCGCCCCTTTGGGTACAGAAGCCCAGAATACCATTCATAGTATAGACCTCGACATGGCTGAGGGTTGAGATACTTTTGGCCACGCCCCTTTTGCCTAGAAGCCCCTAAACCCATTGAAATAGCATTGGGGGGTTAAATTCGTTAGGCCCCGCCCCTTTTGGTCCAGAAGCCCAGAATACCATTCATAGTATAGACCTCGACATGGCTGATGGTTGAGATACTTTTGGCCACGCCCCTTTTGCCTAGAAGCCCCTAAACCCATTGAAATAGCTTTGGGGGTTTAAATTCGTTAGGCCCCGCCCCTTTGGGTTCAGAAGCCCAGAATACCATTCATAGTATAGACCTTGATATGGCTGAGGGTTGAGATACTTTTGGCCACGCCCCTTTTGCCTAGAAGCCCCTAAACCCATTGAAATTGCATTGGGGGTTTAAATTCGTTAGGCCCCGCCCCTTTGGGTACAGAAGCCCAGAATACCATTCATAGTATAGACCTCGACATGGCTGAGGGTTGAGATACTTTTGGCCACGCCCCTTTTGCCTAGAAGCCCCTAAACCCATTGAAATAGCATTGGGGGTTTAAATTCGTTAGGCCCCGCCCCTTTGGGTCCAGAAGCCCAGAATACCATTCATAGTATAGACCTCGACATGGCTGATGGTTAAGATACTTTTGGCCACGCCCCTTTTGCCTAGAAGCCCCTAAACCCATTGAAATAGTTGTGGGGGTTTAAATTCGTTAGGCGCCGCCCCTTTGGGTCCAGAAGCCCAGAATACCATTCATAGTATAGACCTCGACATGGCTGAGGGTTGAGATACTTTTGGCCACGCCCCTTTTGCCTAGAAGCCCCTAAACCCATTGAAATAGCATTGGGGGTTTAAATTCGTTAGGCCCCGCCCCTTTGGGTCCAGAAGCCCAGAACACCATTCATAGTACAGACCTCGACATGGCTGAGGGTTGAGATACTTTTGGCCACGCCCCTTTTGCCTAGAAGCCCCTAAACCCATTGAAATAGCATTGGGGGTTTAAATTCGTTAGGCCCCGCCCCTTTGGGTACAGAAGCCCAGAATACCATTCATAGTATAGACCTCGACATGGCTGAGGGTTGAGATACTTTTGGCCACGCCCCTTTTGCCTAGAAGCCCCTAAACCCATTGAAATAGCATTGGGGGGTTAAATTCGTTAGGCCCCGCCCCTTTGGGTCCAGAAGCCCAGAATACCATTCATAGTACAGACCTCGACATGGCTGAGGGTTGAGATACTTTTGGCCACGCCCCTTTTGCCTAGAAGCCCCTAAACCCATTGAAATAGCATTGGGGGTTTAAATTCGTTAGGCCCCGCCCCTTTGGGTCCAGAAGCCCAGAATACCATTCATAGTATAGACCTCGACATGGCTGAGGGTTGATATACTTTTGGCCACGCCCCTTTTGCCTAGAAGCCCCTAAACCCATTGAAATAGCATTGGGGGTTTAAATTCGTTAGGCCACGCCCCTTTGGGTCCAGAAGCCCAGAATACCATTCATAGTACAGACCTCGACATGGCTGAGGGTAGATATACTTTTGGCCACGCCCCTTTTGCCTAGAAGCCCGTAAACCCATTGAAATAGCATTGGGGGTTTAAATTCGTTAGGCCCCGCCCCTTTGGGTCCAGTAGCCCAGAATACCATTCATAGTATAGACCTCGACATGGCTGAGGGTTGATATACTTTTGGCCACGCCCCTTTTGCCTAGAAGCCCCTAAACCCATTGAAATAGAATTGGGGGTTTAAATTCGTTAGGCCCCGCCCCTTTGGGTCCAGAAGCCCAGAATACCATTCATAGTATAGACCTCGACATGGCTGAGGGTTGAGATACTTTTGGCCACGCCCCTTTTGCCTAGAAGCCCCTAAACCCATTGAAATAGCATTGGGGGTTTAAATTCGTTAGGCCCCGCCCCTTTGGGTCCAGAAGCCCAGAATACCATTCATAGTACAGACCTCGACATGGCTGAGGGTTGAGATACTTTTGGCCACGCCCCTTTTGCCTAGAAGCCCCTAAACCCATTGAAATAGCATTGGGGGTTTAAATTCGTTAGGCCCCGCCCCTTTGGGTCCAGAAGCCCAGAATACCATTCATAGTATAGACCTCGACATGGCTGAGGGTTGAGATACTTTTGGCCACGCCCCTTTTGCCTAGAAGCCCCTAAACCCATTGAAATAGCATTGGGGGTTTAAATTCGTTAGGCCCTGCCCCTTTTGGTCCAGAAGCCCAGAATACCATTCATAGTATAGACCTCGACATGGCTGATGGTTGAGATACTTTTGGCCACGCCCCTTTTGCCTAGAAGCCCCTAAACCCATTGAAATAGCTTTGGGGGTTTAAATTCGTTAGGCCCCGCCCCTTTGGGTTCAGAAGCCCAGAATACCATTCATAGTATAGACCTTGATATGGCTGAGGGTTGAGATACTTTTGGCCACGCCCCTTTTGCCTAGAAGCCCCTAAACCCATTGAAATTGCATTGGGGGTTTAAATTCGTTAGGCCCCGCCCCTTTGGGTCCAGAAGCCCAGAATACCATTCATAGTATAGACCTCGACATGGCTGAGGGTTGAGATACTTTTGGCCACGCCCCTTTTGCCTAGAAGCCCCTAAACCCATTGAAATAGCATTGGGGGTTTAAATTCGTTAGGCCCCACCCCTTTGGGTCCAGAAGCCCAGAATACCATTCATAGTATAGACCTCGACATGGCTGATGGTTAAGATACTTTTGGCCACGCCCCTTTTGCCTAGAAGCCCCTAAACCCATTGAAATAGTTGTGGGGGTTTTAATTCGTTAGGCCCCGCCCCTTTGGGTCCAGAAGCCCAGAATACCATTCATAGTATAGACCTCGACATGGCTGAGGGTTGAGATACTTTTGGCCACGCCCCTTTTGCCTAGAAGCCCCTAAACCCATTGAAATAGCATTGGGGGTTTAAATTAGTTAGGCCCCGCCCCTTTGGGTCCAGAAGCCCAGAATACCATTCATAGTACAGACCTCGACATGGCTGAGGGTTGAGATACTTTTGGCCACGCCCCTTTTGCCTAGAAGCCCCTAAACCCATTGAAATAGCATTGGGGGTTTAAATTCGTTAGGCCCCGCCCCTTTGGGTACAGAAGCCCAGAATACCATTCATAGTATAGACCTCGACATGGCTGAGGGTTGAGATACTTTTGGCCACGCCCCTTTTGCCTAGAAGCCCCTAAACCCATTGAAATAGTTGTGGGGGTTTAAATTCGTTAGGCCCCGCCCCTTTGGGTCCAGAAGCCCAGAATACCATTCAAAGTATAGACCTCGACATGGCTGATGGTTAAGATACTTTTGGCCACGCCCCTTTTGCCTAGAAGCCCCTAAACCCATTGAAATAGTTGTGGGGGTTTAAATTCGTTAGGCCCCGCCCCTTTGGGTCCAGAAGCCCAGAATACCATTCATAGTATAGACCTCGACATGGCTGAGGGTTGAGATACTTTTGGCCACGCCCCTTTTGCCTAGAAGCCCCTAAACCCATTGAAATAGCATTGGGGTTTTAAATTCGTTAGGCCCCGCCCCTTTGGGTCCAGAAGCCCAGAATACCATTCATAGTACAGACCTCGACATGGCTGAGGGTTGAGATAATTTTGGCCACGCCCCTTTTGCCTAGAAGCCCCTAAACCCATTGAAATAGCTTTGGGGGTTTAAATTCGTTAGGCCCCGCCCCTTTGGGTTCAGAAGCCCAGAATACCATTCATAGTATAGACCTTGATATGGCTGAGGGTTGAGATACTTTTGGCCACGCCCCTTTTGCCTAGAAGCCCCTAAACCAATTGAAATTGCATTGGGGGTTTAAATTCGTTAGGCCCCGCCCCTTTGGGTCCAGAAGCCCAGAATACCATTCATAGTACAGACCTCGACATGGCTGAGGGTTGAGATAATTTTGGCCACGCCCCTTTTGCCTAGAAGCCCCTAAACCCATTGAAATAGCTTTGGGGGTTTAAATTCGTTAGGCCCCGCCCCTTTGGGTTCAGAAGCCCAGAATACCATTCATAGTATAGACCTTGATATGGCTGAGGGTTGAGATACTTTTGGCCACGCCCCTTTTGCCTAGAAGCCCCTAAACCCATTGAAATTGCATTGGGGGTTTAAATTCGTTAGGCCCCGCCCCTTTGGGTCCAGAAGCCCAGAATACCATTCATAGTATAGACCTCGACATGGCTGAGGGTTGAGATACTTTTGGCCACGCCCCTTTTGCCTAGAAGCCCCTAAACCCATTGAAATAGCATTGGGGGTTTAAATTCGTTAGGCCCCGCCCCTTTGGGTCCAGAAGCCCAGAATACCATTCATAGTATAGACCTCGACATGGCTGATGGTTAAGATACTTTTGGCCACGCCCCTTTTGCCTAGAAGCCCCTAAACCCATTGAAATAGTTGTGGGGGTTTAAATTCGTTAGGCCCCGCCCCTTTGGGTCCAGAAGCCCAGAATACCATTCATAGTATAGACCTCGACATGGCTGAGGGTTGAGATACTTTTGGCCACGCCCATTTTGCCTAGAAGCCCCTAAACCCATTGAAATAGCATTGGGGGTTTAAATTCGTTAGGCCCCGCCCCTTTGGGTCCAGAAGCCCAGAATACCATTCATAGTACAGACCTCGACATGGCTGAGGGTTGAGATACTTTTGGCCACGCCCCTTTTGCCTAGAAGCCCCTAAACCCATTGAAATAGCATTGGGGGTTTAAATTCGTTAGGCCCCGCCCCTTTGGGTACAGAAGCCCAGAATACCATTCATAGTATAGACCTCGACATGGCTGAGGGTTGAGATACTTTTGGCCACGCCCCTTTTGCCTAGAAGCCCCTAAACCCATTGAAATAGCATTGGGGGGTTAAATTCGTTAGGCCCCGCCCCTTTTGGTCCAGAAGCCCAGAATACCATTCATAGTATAGACCTCGACATGGCTGATGGTTGAGATACTTTTGGCCACGCCCCTTTTGCCTAGAAGCCCCTAAACCCATTGAAATAGCTTTGGGGGTTTAAATTCGTTAGGCCCCGCCCCTTTGGGTTCAGAAGCCCAGAATACCATTCATAGTATAGACCTTGATATGGCTGAGGGTTGAGATACTTTTGGCCACGCCCCTTTTGCCTAGAAGCCCCTAAACCCATTGAAATTGCATTGGGGGTTTAAATTCGTTAGGCCCCGCCCCTTTGGGTCCAGAAGCCCAGAATACCATTCATAGTATAGACCTCGACATGGCTGAGGGTTGAGATACTTTTGGCCACGCCCCTTTTGCCTAGAAGCCCCTAAACCCATTGAAATAGCATTGGGGGTTTAAATTCGTTAGGCCCCGCCCCTTTGGGTCCAGAAGCCCAGAATACCATTCATAGTATAGACCTCGACATGGCTGATGGTTAAGATACTTTTGGCCACGCCCCTTTTGCCTAGAAGCCCCTAAACCCATTGAAATAGTTGTGGGGGTTTAAATTCGTTAGGCCCCGCCCCTTTGGGTCCAGAAGCCCAGAATACCATTCATAGTATAGACCTCGACATGGCTGAGGGTTGAGATACTTTTGGCCACGCCCCTTTTGCCTAGAAGCCCCTAAACCCATTGAAATAGCATTGGGGGTTTAAATTCGTTAGGCCCCGCCCCTTTGGGTCCAGAAGCCCAGAACACCATTCATAGTACAGACCTCGACATGGCTGAGGGTTGAGATACTTTTGGCCACGCCCCTTTTGCCTAGAAGCCCCTAAACCCATTGAAATAGCATTGGGGGTTTAAATTCGTTAGGCCCCGCCCCTTTGGGTACAGAAGCCCAGAATACCATTCATAGTATAGACCTCGACATGGCTGAGGGTTGAGATACTTTTGGCCACGCCCCTTTTGCCTAGAAGCCCCTAAACCCATTGAAATAGCATTGGGGGGTTAAATTCGTTAGGCCCCGCCCCTTTGGGTCCAGAAGCCCAGAATACCATTCATAGTACAGACCTCGACATGGCTGAGGGTTGAGATACTTTTGGCCACGCCCCTTTTGCCTAGAAGCCCCTAAACCCATTGAAATAGCATTGGGGGTTTAAATTCGTTAGGCCCCGCCCCTTTGGGTCCAGAAGCCCAGAATACCATTCATAGTATAGACCTCGACATGGCTGAGGGTTGATATACTTTTGGCCACGCCCCTTTTGCCTAGAAGCCCCTAAACCCATTGAAATAGCATTGGGGGTTTAAATTCGTTAGGCCACGCCCCTTTGGGTCCAGAAGCCCAGAATACCATTCATAGTACAGACCTCGACATGGCTGAGGGTAGATATACTTTTGGCCACGCCCCTTTTGCCTAGAAGCCCGTAAACCCATTGAAATAGCATTGGGGGTTTAAATTCGTTAGGCCCCGCCCCTTTGGGTCCAGTAGCCCAGAATACCATTCATAGTATAGACCTCGACATGGCTGAGGGTTGATATACTTTTGGCCACGCCCCTTTTGCCTAGAAGCCCCTAAACCCATTGAAATAGAATTGGGGGTTTAAATTCGTTAGGCCCCGCCCCTTTGGGTCCAGAAGCCCAGAATACCATTCATAGTATAGACCTCGACATGGCTGAGGGTTGAGATACTTTTGGCCACGCCCCTTTTGCCTAGAAGCCCCTAAACCCATTGAAATAGCATTGGGGGTTTAAATTCGTTAGGCCCCGCCCCTTTGGGTCCAGAAGCCCAGAATACCATTCATAGTACAGACCTCGACATGGCTGAGGGTTGAGATACTTTTGGCCACGCCCCTTTTGCCTAGAAGCCCCTAAACCCATTGAAATAGCATTGGGGGTTTAAATTCGTTAGGCCCCGCCCCTTTGGGTCCAGAAGCCCAGAATACCATTCATAGTATAGACCTCGACATGGCTGAGGGTTGAGATACTTTTGGCCACGCCCCTTTTGCCTAGAAGCCCCTAAACCCATTGAAATAGCATTGGGGGTTTAAATTCGTTAGGCCCTGCCCCTTTTGGTCCAGAAGCCCAGAATACCATTCATAGTATAGACCTCGACATGGCTGATGGTTGAGATACTTTTGGCCACGCCCCTTTTGCCTAGAAGCCCCTAAACCCATTGAAATAGCTTTGGGGGTTTAAATTCGTTAGGCCCCGCCCCTTTGGGTTCAGAAGCCCAGAATACCATTCATAGTATAGACCTTGATATGGCTGAGGGTTGAGATACTTTTGGCCACGCCCCTTTTGCCTAGAAGCCCCTAAACCCATTGAAATTGCATTGGGGGTTTAAATTCGTTAGGCCCCGCCCCTTTGGGTCCAGAAGCCCAGAATACCATTCATAGTATAGACCTCGACATGGCTGAGGGTTGAGATACTTTTGGCCACGCCCCTTTTGCCTAGAAGCCCCTAAACCCATTGAAATAGCATTGGGGGTTTAAATTCGTTAGGCCCCACCCCTTTGGGTCCAGAAGCCCAGAATACCATTCATAGTATAGACCTCGACATGGCTGATGGTTAAGATACTTTTGGCCACGCCCCTTTTGCCTAGAAGCCCCTAAACCCATTGAAATAGTTGTGGGGGTTTTAATTCGTTAGGCCCCGCCCCTTTGGGTCCAGAAGCCCAGAATACCATTCATAGTATAGACCTCGACATGGCTGAGGGTTGAGATACTTTTGGCCACGCCCCTTTTGCCTAGAAGCCCCTAAACCCATTGAAATAGCATTGGGGGTTTAAATTAGTTAGGCCCCGCCCCTTTGGGTCCAGAAGCCTAGAATACCATTCATAGTACAGACCTCGACATGGCTGAGGGTTGAGATACTTTTGGCCACGCCCCTTTTGCCTAGAAGCCCCTAAACCCATTGAAATAGCATTGGGGGTTTAAATTCGTTAGGCCCCGCCCCTTTGGGTACAGAAGCCCAGAATACCATTCATAGTATAGACCTCGACATGGCTGAGGGTTGAGATACTTTTGGCCACGCCCCTTTTGCCTAGAAGCCCCTAAACCCATTGAAATAGTTGTGGGGGTTTAAATTCGTTAGGCCCCGCCCCTTTGGGTCCAGAAGCCCAGAATACCATTCAAAGTATAGACCTCGACATGGCTGATGGTTAAGATACTTTTGGCCACGCCCCTTTTGCCTAGAAGCCCCTAAACCCATTGAAATAGTTGTGGGGGTTTAAATTCGTTAGGCCCCGCCCCTTTGGGTCCAGAAGCCCAGAATACCATTCATAGTATAGACCTCGACATGGCTGAGGGTTGAGATACTTTTGGCCACGCCCCTTTTGCCTAGAAGCCCCTAAACCCATTGAAATAGCATTGGGGTTTTAAATTCGTTAGGCCCCGCCCCTTTGGGTCCAGAAGCCCAGAATACCATTCATAGTACAGACCTCGACATGGCTGAGGGTTAAGATAATTTTGGCCACGCCCCTTTTGCCTAGAAGCCCCTAAACCCATTGAAATAGCTTTGGGGGTTTAAATTCGTTAGGCCCCGCCCCTTTGGGTTCAGAAGCCCAGAATACCATTCATAGTATAGACCTTGATATGGCTGAGGGTTGAGATACTTTTGGCCACGCCCCTTTTGCCTAGAAGCCCCTAAACCAATTGAAATTGCATTGGGGGTTTAAATTCGTTAGGCCCCGCCCCTTTGGGTCCAGAAGCCCAGAATACCATTCATAGTACAGACCTCGACATGGCTGAGGGTTGAGATAATTTTGGCCACGCCCCTTTTGCCTAGAAGCCCCTAAACCCATTGAAATAGCTTTGGGGGTTTAAATTCGTTAGGCCCCGCCCCTTTGGGTTCAGAAGCCCAGAATACCATTCATAGTATAGACCTTGATATGGCTGAGGGTTGAGATACTTTTGGCCACGCCCCTTTTGCCTAGAAGCCCCTAAACCCATTGAAATTGCATTGGGGGTTTAAATTCGTTAGGCCCCGCCCCTTTGGGTCCAGAAGCCCAGAATACCATTCATAGTATAGACCTCGACATGGCTGAGGGTTGAGATACTTTTGGCCACGCCCCTTTTGCCTAGAAGCCCCTAAACCCATTGAAATAGCATTGGGGGTTTAAATTCGTTAGGCCCCGCCCCTTTGGGTCCAGAAGCCCAGAATACCATTCATAGTATAGACCTCGACATGGCTGATGGTTAAGATACTTTTGGCCACGCCCCTTTTGCCTAGAAGCCCCTAAACCCATTGAAATAGTTGTGGGGGTTTAAATTCGTTAGGCCCCGCCCCTTTGGGTCCAGAAGCCCAGAATACCATTCATAGTATAGACCTCGACATGGCTGAGGGTTGAGATACTTTTGGCCACGCCCATTTTGCCTAGAAGCCCCTAAACCCATTGAAATAGCATTGGGGGTTTAAATTCGTTAGGCCCCGCCCCTTTGGGTCCAGAAGCCCAGAATACCATTCATAGTACAGACCTCGACATGGCTGAGGGTTGAGATACTTTTGGCCACGCCCCTTTTGCCTAGAAGCCCCTAAACCCATTGAAATAGCATTGGGGGTTTAAATTCGTTAGGCCCCGCCCCTTTGGGTACAGAAGCCCAGAATACCATTCATAGTATAGACCTCGACATGGCTGAGGGTTGAGATACTTTTGGCCACGCCCCTTTTGCCTAGAAGCCCCTAAACCCATTGAAATAGCATTGGGGGGTTAAATTCGTTAGGCCCCGCCCCTTTTGGTCCAGAAGCCCAGAATACCATTCATAGTATAGACCTCGACATGGCTGATGGTTGAGATACTTTTGGCCACGCCCCTTTTGCCTAGAAGCCCCTAAACCCATTGAAATAGCTTTGGGGGTTTAAATTCGTTAGGCCCCGCCCCCTTTGGGTTCAGAAGCCCAGAATACCATTCATAGTATAGACCTTGATATGGCTGAGGGTTGAGATACTTTTGGCCACGCCCCTTTTGCCTAGAAGCCCCTAAACCCATTGAAATTGCATTGGGGGTTTAAATTCGTTAGGCCCCGCCCCTTTGGGTCCAGAAGCCCAGAATACCATTCATAGTATAGACCTCGAAATGGCTGAGGGTTGAGATACTTTTGGCCACGCCCCTTTTGCCTAGAAGCCCCTAAACCCATTGAAATAGCATTGGGGGTTTAAATTCGTTAGGCCCCGCCCCTTTGGGTCCAGAAGCCCAGAATACCATTCATAGTATAGACCTCGACATGGCTGATGGTTAAGATACTTTTGGCCACGCCCCTTTTGCCTAGAAGCCCCTAAACCCATTGAAATAGTTGTGGGGGTTTAAATTCGTTAGGCCCCGCCCCTTTGGGTCCAGAAGCCCAGAATACCATTCATAGTATAGACCTCGACATGGCTGAGGGTTGAGATACTTTTGGCCACGCCCCTTTTGCCTAGAAGCCCCTAAACCCATTGAAATAGCATTGGGGGTTTAAATTCGTTAGGCCCCGCCCCTTTGGGTCCAGAAGCCCAGAATACCATTCATAGTACAGACCTCGACATGGCTGAGGGTTGAGATACTTTTGGCCACGCCCCTTTTGCCTAGAAGCCCCTAAACCCATTGAAATAGCATTGGGGGTTTAAATTCGTTAGGCCCCGCCCCTTTGGGTTCAGAAGCCCAGAATACCATTCATAGTATAGACCTTGATATGGCTGAGGGTTGAGATACTTTTGGCCACGCCCCTTTTGCCTAGAAGCCCCTAAACCCATTGAAATTGCATTGGGGGTTTAAATTCGTTAGGCCCCGCCCCTTTGGGTCCAGAAGCCCAGAATACCATTCATAGTACAGACCTCGACATGGCTGAGGGTTGAGATACTTTTGGCCACGCCCCTTTTGCCTAGAAGCCCCTAAACCCATTGAAATAGCATTGGGGGTTTAAATTCGTTAGGCCCCGCCCCTTTGTGTTCAGAAGCCCAGAATACCATTCATAGTATAGACCTTGATATGGCTGAGGGTTGAGATACTTTTGGCCACGCCCCTTTTGCCTAGAAGCCCCTAAACCCATTGAAATAGCATTGGGGGTTTAAATTCGTTAGGCCCCGCCCCTTTGGGTCCAGAAGCCCAGAATACCATTCATAGTATAGACCTCGACATGGCTGATGGTTAAGATACTTTTGGCCACGCCCCTTTTGCCTAGAAGCCCCTAAACCCATTGAAATAGTTGTGGGGGTTTAAATTCGTTAGGCCCCGCCCCTTTGGGTCCAGAAGCCCAGAATACCATTCATAGTATAGACCTCGACATGGCTGAGGGTTGAGATACTTTTGGCCACGCCCCTTTTGCCTAGAAGCCCCTAAACCCATTGAAATAGCATTGGGGGTTTAAATTCGTTAGGCCCCGCCCCTTTGGGTCCAGAAGCCCAGAATACCATTCATAGTACAGACCTCGACATGGCTGAGGGTTGAGATACTTTTGGCCACGCCCCTTTTGCCTAGAAGCCCCTAAACCCATTGAAATAGCATTGGGGGTTTAAATTCGTTAGGCCCCGCCCCTTTGGGTTCAGAAGCCCAGAATACCATTCATAGTATAGACCTTGATATGGCTGAGGGTTGAGATACTTTTGGCCACGCCCCTTTTGCCTAGAAGCCCCTAAACCCATTGAAATTGCATTGGGGGTTTAAATTCGTTAGGCCCCGCCCCTTTGGGTCCAGAAGCCCAGAATACCATTCATAGTACAGACCTCGACATGGCTGAGGGTTGAGATACTTTTGGCCACGCCCCTTTTGCCTAGAAGCCCCTAAACCCATTGAAATAGCATTGGGGGTTTAAATTCGTTAGGCCCCGCCCCTTTGTGTTCAGAAGCCCAGAATACCATTCATAGTATAGACCTTGATATGGCTGAGGGTTGAGATACTTTTGGCCACGCCCCTTTTGCCTAGAAGCCCCTAAACCCATTGAAATTGCATTGGGGGTTTAAATTCGTTAGGCCCCGCCCCTTTGGGTACAGAAGCCCAGAATACCATTCATAGTATAGACCTCGACATGGCTGAGGGTTGAGATACTTTTGGCCACGCCCCTTTTGCCTAGAAGCCCCTAAACCCATTGAAATAGCATTGGGGGGTTAAATTCGTTAGGCCCCGCCCCTTTTGGTCCAGAAGCCCAGAATACCATTCATAGTATAGACCTCGACATGGCTGATGGTTGAGATACTTTTGGCCACGCCCCTTTTGCCTAGAAGCCCCTAAACCCATTGAAATAGCTTTGGGGGTTTAAATTCGTTAGGCCCCGCCCCTTTGGGTTCAGAAGCCCAGAATACCATTCATAGTATAGACCTTGATATGGCTGAGGGTTGAGATACTTTTGGCCACGCCCCTTTTGCCTAGAAGCCCCTAAACCCATTGAAATTGCATTGGGGGTTTAAATTCGTTAGGCCCCGCCCCTTTGGGTCCAGAAGCCCAGAATACCATTCATAGTATAGACCTCGACATGGCTGAGGGTTGAGATACTTTTGTCCACGCCCCTTTTGCCTAGAAGCCCCTAAACCCATTGAAATAGCATTGGGGGTTTAAATTCGTTAGGCCCCGCCCCTTTGGGTCCAGAAGCCCAGAATACCATTCAAAGTATAGACCTCGACATGGCTGATGGTTAAGATACTTTTGGCCACGCCCCTTTTGCCTAGAAGCCCCTAAACCCATTGAAATAGTTGTGGGGGTTTAAATTCGTTAGGCCCCGCCCCTTTGGGTCCAGAAGCCCAGAATACCATTCATAGTATAGACCTCGACATGGCTGAGGGTTGAGATACTTTTGGCCACGCCCCTTTTGCCTAGAAGCCCCTAAACCCATTGAAATAGCATTGGGGGTTTAAATTCGTTAGGCCCCGCCCCTTTGGGTCCAGAAGCCCAGAATACCATTCATAGTACAGACCTCGACATGGCTGAGGGTTGAGATAATTTTGGCCACGCCCCTTTTGCCTAGAAGCCCCTAAACCCATTGAAATAGCTTTGGGGGTTTAAATTCGTTAGGCCCCGCCCCTTTGGGTTCAGAAGCCCAGAATACCATTCATAGTATAGACCTTGATATGGCTGAGGGTTGAGATACTTTTGGCCACGCCCCTTTTGCCTAGAAGCCCCTAAACCCATTGAAATTGCATTGGGGGTTTAAATTCGTTAGGCCCCGCCCCTTTGGGTCCAGAAGCCCAGAATACCATTCATAGTACAGACCTCGACATGGCTGAGGGTTAAGATAATTTTGGCCACGCCCCTTTTGCCTAGAAGCCCCTAAACCCATTGAAATAGCTTTGGGGGTTTAAATTCGTTAGGCCCCGCCCCTTTTGGGTTCAGAAGCCCAGAATACCATTCATAGTATAGACCTTGATATGGCTGAGGGTTGAGATACTTTTGGCCACGCCCCTTTTGCCTAGAAGCCCCTAAACCCATTGAAATTGCATTGGGGGTTTAAATTCGTTAGGCCCCGCCCCTTTGGGTCCAGAAGCCCAGAATACCATTCATAGTATAGACCTCGACATGGCTGAGGGTTGAGATACTTTTGGCCACGCCCCTTTTGCCTAGAAGCCCCTAAACCCATTGAAATAGCATTGGGGGTTTAAATTCGTTAGGCCCGCCCCTTTGGGTCCAGAAGCCCAGAATACCATTCATAGTATAGACCTCGACATGGCTGATGGTTAAGATACTTTTGGCCACGCCCCTTTTGCCTAGAAGCCCCTAAACCCATTGAAATAGTTGTGGGGGTTTAAATTCGTTAGGCCCCGCCCCTTTGGGTCCAGAAGCCCAGAATACCATTCATAGTATAGACCTCGACATGGCTGAGGGTTGAGATACTTTTGTCCACGCCCCTTTTGCCTAGAAGCCCCTAAACCCATTGAAATAGCATTGGGGGTTTAAATTCGTTAGGCCCCGCCCCTTTGGGTCCAGAAGCCAGAATACCATTCATAGTACAGACCTCGACATGGCTGAGGGTTGAGATACTTTTGGCCACGCCCCTTTTGCCTAGAAGCCCCTAAACCCATTGAAATAGCATTGGGGGTTTAAATTCGTTAGGCCCCGCCCCTTTGGTTCAGAAGCCCAGAATACCATTCATAGTATAGACCTTGATATGGCTGAGGGTTGAGATACTTTTGGCCACGCCCCTTTTGCCTAGAAGCCCCTAAACCCATTGAAATAGCATTGGGGGTTTAAATTCGTTAGGCCCCGCCCCTTTGGGTTCAGAAGCCCAGAATACCATTCATAGTATAGACCTTGATATGGCTGAGGGTTGAGATACTTTTGGCCACGCCCCTTTTGCCTAGAAGCCCCTAAACCCATTGAAATTGCATTGGGGGGTTTAAATTCGTTAGGCCCCGCCCCTTTGGGTCCAGAAGCCCAGAATACCATTCATAGTATAGACCTCGACATGGCTGAGGGTTGAGATACTTTTGGCCACGCCCCTTTTGCCTAGAAGCCCCTAAACCCATTGAAATAGCATTGGGGGTTTAAATTCGTTAGGCCCCGCCCCTTTGGGTCCAGAAGCCCAGAATACCATTCATAGTATAGACCTTGATATGGCTGAGGGTTGAGATACTTTTGGCCACGCCCCTTTTGCCTAGAAGCCCCTAAACCAATTGAAATTGCATTGGGGGTTTAAATTCGTTAGGCCCCCGCCCCTTTGGGTCCAGAAGCCCAGAATACCATTCATAGTACAGACCTCGACATGGCTGAGGGTTGAGATACTTTTGGCCACGCCCCTTTTGCCTAGAAGCCCCTAAACCAATTGAAATTGCATTGGGGGTTTAAATTCGTTAGGCCCCGCCCCTTTGGGTCCAGAAGCCCAGAATACCATTCATAGTACAGACCTCGACATGGCTGAGGGTTGAGATACTTTTGGCCACGCCCCTTTTGCCTAGAAGCCCCTAAACCATTGAAATTGCATTGGGGGTTTAAATTCGTTAGGCCCCGCCCCTTTGGGTCCAGAAGCCCAGAATACCATTCATAGTATAGACCTCGACATGGCTGAGGGTTGAGATACTTTTGGCCACGCCCCTTTTGCCTAGAAGCCCCTAAACCCATTGAAATAGCATTGGGGGTTTAAATTCGTTAGGCCCCGCCCCTTTGGGTCCAGAAGCCCAGAATACCATTCATAGTATAGACCTCGACATGGCTGATGGTTAAGATACTTTTGGCCACGCCCCTTTTGCCTAGAAGCCCCTAAACCCATTGAAATAGTTGTGGGGGTTTAAATTCGTTAGGCCCCGCCCCTTTGGGTCCAGAAGCCCAGAATACCATTCATAGTATAGACCTCGACATGGCTGAGGGTTGAGATACTTTTGGCCACGCCCATTTTGCCTAGAAGCCCCTAAACCCATTGAAATAGCATTGGGGGTTTAAATTCGTTAGGCCCCGCCCCTTTGGGTCCAGAAGCCCAGAATACCATTCATAGTACAGACCTCGACATGGCTGAGGGTTGAGATACTTTTGGCCACGCCCCTTTTGCCTAGAAGCCCCTAAACCCATTGAAATAGCATTGGGGGTTTAAATTCGTTAGGCCCCGCCCCTTTGGGTACAGAAGCCCAGAATACCATTCATAGTATAGACCTCGACATGGCTGAGGGTTGAGATACTTTTGGCCACGCCCCTTTTGCCTAGAAGCCCCTAAACCCATTGAAATAGCATTGGGGGGTTAAATTCGTTAGGCCCCGCCCCTTTTGGTCCAGAAGCCCAGAATACCATTCATAGTATAGACCTCGACATGGCTGATGGTTGAGATACTTTTGGCCCACGCCCCTTTTGCCTAGAAGCCCCTAAACCCATTGAAATAGCTTTGGGGGTTTAAATTCGTTAGGCCCCGCCCCTTTGGGTTCAGAAGCCCAGAATACCATTCATAGTATAGACCTTGATATGGCTGAGGGTTGAGATACTTTTGGCCACGCCCCTTTTGCCTAGAAGCCCCTAAACCCATTGAAATTGCATTGGGGGTTTAAATTCGTTAGGCCCCGCCCCTTTGGGTCCAGAAGCCCAGAATACCATTCATAGTATAGACCTCGAAATGGCTGAGGGTTGAGATACTTTTGGCCACGCCCCTTTTGCCTAGAAGCCCCTAAACCCATTGAAATAGCATTGGGGGGTTTAAATTCGTTAGGCCCCGCCCCTTTGGGTCCAGAAGCCCAGAATACCATTCATAGTATAGACCTCGACATGGCTGATGGTTAAGATACTTTTGGCCACGCCCCTTTTGCCTAGAAGCCCCTAAACCCATTGAAATAGTTGTGGGGGTTTAAATTCGTTAGGCCCCGCCCCTTTGGGTCCAGAAGCCCAGAATACCATTCATAGTATAGACCTCGACATGGCTGAGGGTTGAGATACTTTTGGCCACGCCCCTTTTGCCTAGAAGCCCCTAAACCCATTGAAATAGCATTGGGGGTTTAAATTCGTTAGGCCCCGCCCCTTTGGGTCCAGAAGCCCAGAATACCATTCATAGTACAGACCTCGACATGGCTGAGGGTTGAGATACTTTTGGCCACGCCCCTTTTGCCTAGAAGCCCCTAAACCCATTGAAATAGCATTGGGGGTTTAAATTCGTTAGGCCCCGCCCCTTTGGGTTCAGAAGCCCAGAATACCATTCATAGTATAGACCTTGATATGGCTGAGGGTTGAGATACTTTTGGCCACGCCCCTTTTGCCTAGAAGCCCCTAAACCCATTGAAATTGCATTGGGGGTTTAAATTCGTTAGGCCCCGCCCCTTTGGGTCCAGAAGCCCAGAATACCATTCATAGTACAGACCTCGACATGGCTGAGGGTTGAGATACTTTTGGCCACGCCCCTTTTGCCTAGAAGCCCCTAAACCCATTGAAATAGCATTGGGGGTTTAAATTCGTTAGGCCCCGCCCCTTTGTGTTCAGAAGCCCAGAATACCATTCATAGTATAGACCTTGATATGGCTGAGGGTTGAGATACTTTTGGCCACGCCCCTTTTGCCTAGAAGCCCCTAAACCCATTGAAATAGCATTGGGGGTTTAAATTCGTTAGGCCCCGCCCCTTTGGGTCCAGAAGCCCAGAATACCATTCATAGTATAGACCTCGACATGGCTGATGGTTAAGATACTTTTGGCCACGCCCCTTTTGCCTAGAAGCCCCTAAACCCATTGAAATAGTTGTGGGGGTTTAAATTCGTTAGGCCCCGCCCCTTTGGGTCCAGAAGCCCAGAATACCATTCATAGTATAGACCTCGACATGGCTGAGGGTTGAGATACTTTTGGCCACGCCCCTTTTGCCTAGAAGCCCCTAAACCCATTGAAATAGCATTGGGGGTTTAAATTCGTTAGGCCCCGCCCCTTTGGGTCCAGAAGCCCAGAATACCATTCATAGTACAGACCTCGACATGGCTGAGGGTTGAGATACTTTTGGCCACGCCCCTTTTGCCTAGAAGCCCCTAAACCCATTGAAATAGCATTGGGGGTTTAAATTCGTTAGGCCCCGCCCCTTTGGGTTCAGAAGCCCAGAATACCATTCATAGTATAGACCTTGATATGGCTGAGGGTTGAGATACTTTTGGCCACGCCCCTTTTGCCTAGAAGCCCCTAAACCCATTGAAATTGCATTGGGGGTTTAAATTCGTTAGGCCCCGCCCCTTTGGGTCCAGAAGCCCAGAATACCATTCATAGTACAGACCTCGACATGGCTGAGGGTTGAGATACTTTTGGCCACGCCCCTTTTGCCTAGAAGCCCCTAAACCCATTGAAATAGCATTGGGGGTTTAAATTCGTTAGGCCCCGCCCCTTTGTGTTCAGAAGCCCAGAATACCATTCATAGTATAGACCTTGATATGGCTGAGGGTTGAGATACTTTTGGCCACGCCCCTTTTGCCTAGAAGCCCCTAAACCCATTGAAATTGCATTGGGGGTTTAAATTCGTTAGGCCCCGCCCCTTTGGGTACAGAAGCCCAGAATACCATTCATAGTATAGACCTCGACATGGCTGAGGGTTGAGATACTTTTGGCCACGCCCCTTTTGCCTAGAAGCCCCTAAACCCATTGAAATAGCATTGGGGGGTTAAATTCGTTAGGCCCCGCCCCTTTTGGTCCAGAAGCCCAGAATACCATTCATAGTATAGACCTCGACATGGCTGATGGTTGAGATACTTTTGGCCACGCCCCTTTTGCCTAGAAGCCCCTAAACCCATTGAAATAGCTTTGGGGGTTTAAATTCGTTAGGCCCCGCCCCTTTGGGTTCAGAAGCCCAGAATACCATTCATAGTATAGACCTTGATATGGCTGAGGGTTGAGATACTTTTGGCCACGCCCCTTTTGCCTAGAAGCCCCTAAACCCATTGAAATTGCATTGGGGGTTTAAATTCGTTAGGCCCCGCCCCTTTGGGTCCAGAAGCCCAGAATACCATTCATAGTATAGACCTCGACATGGCTGAGGGTTGAGATACTTTTGTCCACGCCCCTTTTGCCTAGAAGCCCCTAAACCCATTGAAATAGCATTGGGGGTTTAAATTCGTTAGGCCCCGCCCCTTTGGGTCCAGAAGCCCAGAATACCATTCAAAGTATAGACCTCGACATGGCTGATGGTTAAGATACTTTTGGCCACGCCCCTTTTGCCTAGAAGCCCCTAAACCCATTGAAATAGTTGTGGGGGTTTAAATTCGTTAGGCCCCGCCCCTTTGGGTCCAGAAGCCCAGAATACCATTCATAGTATAGACCTCGACATGGCTGAGGGTTGAGATACTTTTGGCCACGCCCCTTTTGCCTAGAAGCCCCTAAACCCATTGAAATAGCATTGGGGGTTTAAATTCGTTAGGCCCCGCCCCTTTGGGTCCAGAAGCCCAGAATACCATTCATAGTACAGACCTCGACATGGCTGAGGGTTGAGATAATTTTGGCCACGCCCCTTTTGCCTAGAAGCCCCTAAACCCATTGAAATAGCTTTGGGGGTTTAAATTCGTTAGGCCCCGCCCCTTTGGGTTCAGAAGCCCAGAATACCATTCATAGTATAGACCTTGATATGGCTGAGGGTTGAGATACTTTTGGCCACGCCCCTTTTGCCTAGAAGCCCCTAAACCCATTGAAATTGCATTGGGGGTTTAAATTCGTTAGGCCCCGCCCCTTTGGGTCCAGAAGCCCAGAATACCATTCATAGTACAGACCTCGACATGGCTGAGGGTTAAGATAATTTTGGCCACGCCCCTTTTGCCTAGAAGCCCCTAAACCCATTGAAATAGCTTTGGGGGTTTAAATTCGTTAGGCCCCGCCCCTTTGGGTTCAGAAGCCCAGAATACCATTCATAGTATAGACCTTGATATGGCTGAGGGTTGAGATACTTTTGGCCACGCCCCTTTTGCCTAGAAGCCCCTAAACCCATTGAAATTGCATTGGGGGTTTAAATTCGTTAGGCCCCGCCCCTTTGGGTCCAGAAGCCCAGAATACCATTCATAGTATAGACCTCGACATGGCTGAGGGTTGAGATACTTTTGGCCACGCCCCTTTTGCCTAGAAGCCCCTAAACCCATTGAAATAGCATTGGGGGTTTAAATTCGTTAGGCCCCGCCCCTTTGGGTCCAGAAGCCCAGAATACCATTCATAGTATAGACCTCGACATGGCTGATGGTTAAGATACTTTTGGCCACGCCCCTTTTGCCTAGAAGCCCCTAAACCCATTGAAATAGTTGTGGGGGTTTAAATTCGTTAGGCCCCGCCCCTTTGGGTCCAGAAGCCCAGAATACCATTCATAGTATAGACCTCGACATGGCTGAGGGTTGAGATACTTTTGTCCACGCCCCTTTTGCCTAGAAGCCCCTAAACCCATTGAAATAGCATTGGGGGTTTAAATTCGTTAGGCCCCGCCCCTTTGGGTCCAGAAGCCCAGAATACCATTCATAGTACAGACCTCGACATGGCTGAGGGTTGAGATACTTTTGGCCACGCCCCTTTTGCCTAGAAGCCCCTAAACCCATTGAAATAGCATTGGGGGTTTAAATTCGTTAGGCCCCGCCCCTTTGGGTTCAGAAGCCCAGAATACCATTCATAGTATAGACCTTGATATGGCTGAGGGTTGAGATACTTTTGGCCACGCCCCTTTTGCCTAGAAGCCCCTAAACCCATTGAAATTGCATTGGGGGGTTTAAATTCGTTAGGCCCCGCCCCTTTGGGTCCAGAAGCCCAGAATACCATTCATAGTATAGACCTCGACATGGCTGAGGGTTGAGATACTTTTGGCCACGCCCCTTTTGCCTAGAAGCCCCTAAACCCATTGAAATAGCATTGGGGGTTTAAATTCGTTAGGCCCCGCCCCTTTGGGTCCAGAAGCCCAGAATACCATTCATAGTACAGACCTCGACATGGCTGAGGGTTGAGATACTTTTGGCCACGCCCCTTTTGCCTAGAAGCCCCTAAACCCATTGAAATAGCATTGGGGGTTTAAATTCGTTAGGCCCCGCCCCTTTGGGTCCAGAAGCCCAGAATACCATTCATAGTATAGACCTCGACATGGCTGAGGGTTGAGATACTTTTGGCTACGCCCCTTTTGCCTAGAAGCCCCTAAACCCATTGAAATAGCATTGGGGGTTTAAATTCGTTAGGCCCCGCCCCTTTGGGTCCAGAAGCCCAGAATACCATTCATAGTATAGACCTCGACATGGCTGATGGTTAAGATACTTTTGGCCACGCCCCTTTTGCCTAGAAGCCCCTAAACCCATTGAAATTGCATTGGGGGTTTAAATTCGTTAGGCCCCGCCCCTTTGGGTCCAGAAGCCCAGAATACCATTCATAGTATAGACCTCGACATGGCTGAGGGTTGAGATACTTTTGGCCACGCCCCTTTTGCCTAGAAGCCCCTAAACCCATTGAAATAGCATTGGGGGTTTAAATTCGTTAGGCCCCGCCCCTTTGGGTCCAGAAGCCCAGAATACCATTCATAGTATAGACCTCGACATGGCTGAGGGTTGAGATACTTTTGGCCACGCCCCTTTTGCCTAGAAGCCCCTAAACCCATTGAAATAGTTGTGGGGGTTTAAATTCGTTAGGCCCCGCCCCTTTGGGTCCAGAAGCCCAGAATACCATTCATAGTATAGACCTCGACATGGCTGAGGGTTGAGATACTTTTGGCCACGCCCCTTTTGCCTAGAAGCCCCTAAACCCATTGAAATAGCATTGGGGGTTTAAATTCGTTAGGCCCCGCCCCTTTGGGTCCAGAAGCCCAGAATACCATTCATAGTACAGACCTCGACATGGCTGAGGGTTGAGATACTTTTGGCCACGCCCCTTTTGCCTAGAAGCCCCTAAACCCATTGAAATAGCATTGGGGGTTTAAATTCGTTAGGCCCCGCCCCTTTGGGTTCAGAAGCCCAGAATACCATTCATAGTATAGACCTTGATATGGCTGAGGGTTGAGATACTTTTGGCCACGCCCCTTTTGCCTAGAAGCCCCTAAACCCATTGAAATTGCATTGGGGGTTTAAATTCGTTAGGCCCCGCCCCTTTGGGTCCAGAAGCCCAGAATACCATTCATAGTATAGACCTCGACATGGCTGAGGGTTGAGATACTTTTGGCCACGCCCCTTTTGCCTAGAAGCCCCTAAACCCATTGAAATAGCATTGGGGGTTTAAATTCGTTAGGCCCCGCCCCTTTGGGTCCAGAAGCCCAGAATACCATTCATAGTACAGACCTCGACATGGCTGAGGGTTGAGATACTTTTGGCCACGCCCCTTTTGCCTAGAAGCCCCTAAACCCATTGAAATAGCATTGGGGGTTTAAATTCGTTAGGCCCCGCCCCTTTGGGTCCAGAAGCCCAGAATACCATTCATAGTATAGACCTCGACATGGCTGAGGGTTGAGATACTTTTGGCCACGCCCCTTTTGACTAGAAGCCCCTAAACCCATTGAAATAGCATTGGGGGTTTAAATTCGTTAGGCCCCGCCCCTTTGGGTCCAGAAGCCCAGAATACCATTCATAGTATAGACCTCGACATGGCTGATGGTTAAGATACTTTTGGCCACGCCCCTTTTGCCTAGAAGCCCCTAAACCCATTGAAATAGTTGTGGGGGTTTAAATTCGTTAGGCCCCGCCCCTTTGGGTCCAGAAGCCCAGAATACCATTCATAGTATAGACCTCGACATGGCTGAGGGTTGAGATACTTTTGGCCACGCCCCTTTTGCCTAGAAGCCCCTAAACCCATTGAAATAGCATTGGGGGGTTAAATTCGTTAGGCCCCGCCCCTTTTGGTCCAGAAGCCCAGAATACCATTCATAGTATAGACCTCGACATGGCTGATGGTTGAGATACTTTTGGCCACGCCCCTTTTGCCTAGAAGCCCCTAAACCCATTGAAATAGCTTTGGGGGTTTAAATTCGTTAGGCCCCGCCCCTTTGGGTTCAGAAGCCCAGAATACCATTCATAGTATAGACCTTGATATGGCTGAGGGTTGAGATACTTTTGGCCACGCCCCTTTTGCCTAGAAGCCCCTAAACCCATTGAAATTGCATTGGGGGTTTAAATTCGTTAGGCCCCGCCCCTTTGGGTCCAGAAGCCCAGAATACCATTCATAGTATAGACCTCGACGTGGCTGAGGGTTGAGATACTTTTGGCCACGCCCCTTTTGCCTAGAAGCCCCTAAACCCATTGAAATAGCATTGGGGGTTTAAATTCGTTAGGCCCCGCCCCTTTGGGTCCAGAAGCCCAGAATACCATTCATAGTATAGACCTCGACATGGCTGATGGTTAAGATACTTTTGGCCACGCCCCTTTTGCCTAGAAGCCCCTAAACCCATTGAAATAGCATTGGGGGGTTAAATTCGTTAGGCCCCGCCCCTTTTGGTCCAGAAGCCCAGAATACCATTCATAGTATAGACCTCGACATGGCTGATGGTTGAGATACTTTTGGCCACGCCCCTTTTGCCTAGAAGCCCCTAAACCCATTGAAATAGCTTTGGGGGTTTAAATTCGTTAGGCCCCGCCCCTTTGGGTTCAGAAGCCCAGAATACCATTCATAGTATAGACCTTGATATGGCTGAGGGTTGAGATACTTTTGGCCACGCCCCTTTTGCCTAGAAGCCCCTAAACCCATTGAAATTGCATTGGGGGTTTAAATTCGTTAGGCCCCGCCCCTTTGGGTCCAGAAGCCCAGAATACCATTCATAGTATAGACCTCGACATGGCTGAGGGTTGAGATACTTTTGGCCACGCCCCTTTTGCCTAGAAGCCCCTAAACCCATTGAAATTGCATTGGGGGTTTAAATTCGTTAGGCCCCGCCCCTTTGGGTCCAGAAGCCCAGAATACCATTCATAGTATAGACCTCGACATGGCTGATGGTTAAGATACTTTTGGCCACGCCCCTTTTGCCTAGAAGCCCCTAAACCCATTGAAATAGTTGTGGGGGTTTAAATTCGTTAGGCCCCGCCCCTTTGGGTCCAGAAGCCCAGAATACCATTCATAGTATAGACCTCGACATGGCTGAGGGTTGAGATACTTTTGGCCACGCCCCTTTTGCCTAGAAGCCCCTAAACCCATTGAAATAGCATTGGGGGGTTAAATTCGTTAGGCCCCGCCCCTTTTGGTCCAGAAGCCCAGAATACCATTCATAGTACAGACCTCGACATGGCTGATGGTTGAGATACTTTTGGCCACGCCCCTTTTGCCTAGAAGCCCCTAAACCCATTGAAATAGCTTTGGGGGTTTAATCTCGTTAGGCCCCGCCCCTTTGGGTTCAGAAGCCCAGAATACCATTCATAGTATAGACCTTGATATGGCTGAGGGTTGAGATACTTTTGGCCACGCCCCTTTTGCCTAGAAGCCCCTAAACCCATTGAAATTGCATTTGGGGTTTAAATTCGTTAGGCCCCGCCCCTTTGGGTCCAGAAGCCCAGAATACCATTCATAGTATAGACCTCGACATGGCTGAGGGTTGAGATACTTTTGGCCACGCCCCTTTTGCCTAGAAGCCCCTAAACCCATTGAAATAGCATTGGGGGTTTAAATTCGTTAGGCCCCGCCCCTTTGGGTCCAGAAGCCCAGAATACCATTCATAGTACAGACCTCGACATGGCTGAGGGTTGAGATACTTTTGGCCACGCCCCTTTTGCCTAGAAGCCCCTAAACCCATTGAAATAGCATTGGGGGTTTAAATTCGTTAGGCCCCGCCCCTTTGGGTCCAGAAGCCCAGAATACCATTCATAGTATAGACCTCGACATGGCTGAGGGTTGAGATACTTTTGGCCACGCCCCTTTTGACTAGAAGCCCCTAAACCCATTGAAATAGCATTGGGGTTTAAATTCGTTAGGCCCCGCCCCTTTGGGTCCAGAAGCCCAGAATACCATTCATAGTATAGACCTCGACATGGCTGATGGTTAAGATACTTTTGGCCACGCCCCTTTTGCCTAGAAGCCCCTAAACCCATTGAAATAGTTGTGGGGGTTTAAATTCGTTAGGCCCCGCCCCTTTGGGTCCAGAAGCCCAGAATACCATTCATAGTACAGACCTCGACATGGCTGAGGGTTGAGATACTTTTGACCACGCCCCTTTTGCCTAGAAGCCCCTAAACCCATTGAAATAGCATTGGGGGGTTAAATTCGTTAGGCCCCGCCCCTTTTGGTCCAGAAGCCCAGAATACCATTCATAGTATAGACCTCGACATGGCTGATGGTTGAGATACTTTTGGCCACGCCCCTTTTGCCTAGAAGCCCCTAAACCCATTGAAATAGCTTTGGGGGTTTAAATTCGTTAGGCCCCGCCCCTTTGGGTTCAGAAGCCCAGAATACCATTCATAGTATAGACCTTGATATGGCTGAGGGTTGAGATACTTTTGGCCACGCCCCTTTTGCCTAGAAGCCCCTAAACCCATTGAAATTGCATTGGGGGTTTAAATTCGTTAGGCCCCGCCCCTTTGGGTCCAGAAGCCCAGAATACCATTCATAGTATAGACCTCGACATGGCTGAGGGTTGAGATACTTTTGGCCACGCCCCTTTTGCCTAGAAGCCCCTAAACCCATTGAAATAGCATTGGGGGTTTAAATTCGTTAGGCCCCGCCCCTTTGGGTCCAGAAGCCCAGAATACCATTCATAGTATAGACCTCGACATGGCTGATGGTTAAGATACTTTTGGCCACGCCCCTTTTGCCTAGAAGCCCCTAAACCCATTGAAATAGTTGTGGGGGTTTAAATTCGTTAGGCCCCGCCCCTTTGGGTCCAGAAGCCCAGAATACCATTCATAGTATAGACCTCGACATGGCTGAGGGTTGAGATACTTTTGGCCACGCCCCTTTTGCCTAGAAGCCCCTAAACCCATTGAAATAGCATTGGGGGGTTAAATTCGTTAGGCCCCGCCCCTTTTGGTCCAGAAGCCCAGAATACCATTCATAGTACAGACCTCGACATGGCTGATGGTTGAGATACTTTTGGCCACGCCCCTTTTGCCTAGAAGCCCCTAAACCCATTGAAATAGCTTTGGGGGTTTAATCTCGTTAGGCCCCGCCCCTTTGGGTTCAGAAGCCCAGAATACCATTCATAGTATAGACCTTGATATGGCTGAGGGTTGAGATACTTTTGGCCACGCCCCTTTTGCCTAGAAGCCCCTAAACCCATTGAAATTGCATTGGGGGTTTAAATTCGTTAGGCCCCGCCCCTTTGGGTCCAGAAGCCCAGAATACCATTCATAGTATAGACCTCGACATGGCTGAGGGTTGAGATACTTTTGGCCACGCCCCTTTTGCCTAGAAGCCCCTAAACCCATTGAAATAGCATTGGGGGTTTAAATTCGTTAGGCCCCGCCCCTTTGGGTCCAGAAGCCCAGAATACCATTCATAGTATAGACCTCGACATGGCTGATGGTTAAGATACTTTTGGCCACGCCCTTTTTGCCTAGAAGCCCCTAAACCCATTGAAATAGTTGTGGGGGTTTAAATTCGTTAGGCCCCGCCCCTTTGGGTCCAGAAGCCCAGAATACCATTCATAGTATAGACCTCGACATGGCTGAGGGTTGAGATACTTTTGGCCACGCCCCTTTTGCCTAGAAGCCCCTAAACCCATTGAAATAGCATTGGGGGTTTAAATTCGTTAGGCCCCGCCCCTTTGGGTCCAGAAGCCCAGAATACCATTCATAGTATAGACCTCGACATGGCTGATGGTTAAGATACTTTTGGCCACGCCCCTTTTGCCTAGAAGCCCCTAAACCCATTGAAATAGTTGTGGGGGTTTAAATTCGTTAGGCCCCGCCCCTTTGGGTCCAGATGCCCAGAATACCATTCATAGTATAGACCTCGACATGGCTGAGGGTTGAGATACTTTTGGCCACGCCCCTTTTGCCTAGAAGCCCCTAAACCCATTGAAATAGCATTGGGGGTTTAAATTCGTTAGGCCCCGCCCCTTTGGGTCCAGAAGCCCAGAATACCATTCATAGTACAGACCTCGACATGGCTGAGGGTTGAGATACTTTTGGCCACGCCCCTTTTGCCTAGAAGCCCCTAAACCCATTGAAATAGCATTGGGGGTTTAAATTCGTTAGGCCCCGCCCCTTTGGGTTCAGAAGCCCAGAATACCATTCATAGTATAGACCTTGATATGGCTGAGGGTTGAGATACTTTTGGCCACGCCCCTTTTGCCTAGAAGCCCCTAAACCCATTGAAATTGCATTGGGGGTTTAAATTCGTTAGGCCCCGCCCCTTTGGGTCCAGAAGCCCAGAATACCATTCATAGTATAGACCTCGACATGGCTGAGGGTTGAGATACTTTTGGCCACGCCCCTTTTGCCTAGAAGCCCCTAAACCCATTGAAATAGCATTGGGGGTTTAAATTCGTTAGGCCCCGCCCCTTTGGGTCCAGAAGCCCAGAATACCATTCATAGTACAGACCTCGACATGGCTGAGGGTTGAGACACTTTTGGCCACGCCCCTTTTGCCTAGAAGCCCCTAAACCCATTGAAATAGCATTGGGGGTTTAAATTCGTTAGGCCCCGCCCCTTTGGGTCCAGAAGCCCAGAATACCATTCATAGTATAGACCTCGACATGGCTGAGGGTTGAGATACTTTTGGCCACGCCCCTTTTGCCTAGAAGCCCCTAAACCCATTGAAATAGCATTGGGGGTTTAAATTCGTTAGGCCCCGCCCCTTTGGGTCCAGAAGCCCAGAATACCATTCATAGTATAGACCTCGACATGGCTGATGGTTAAGATACTTTTGGCCACGCCCCTTTTGCCTAGAAGCCCCTAAACCCATTGAAATAGTTGTGGGGGTTTAAATTCGTTAGGCCCCGCCCCTTTGGGTCCAGAAGCCCAGAATACCATTCATAGTATAGACCTCGACATGGCTGAGGGTTGAGATACTTTTGGCCACGCCCCTTTTGCCTAGAAGCCCCTAAACCCATTGAAATAGCATTGGGGGTTTAAATTCGTTAGGCCCCGCCCCTTTGGGTCCAGAAGCCCAGAATACCATTCATAGTACAGACCTCGACATGGCTGAGGGTTGAGATACTTTTGGCCACGCCCCTTTTGCCTAGAAGCCCCTAAACCCATTGAAATAGCATTGGGGGTTTAAATTCGTTAGGCCCCGCCCCTTTGGGTCCAGAAGCCCAGAATACCATTCATAATATAGACCTCGACATGGCTGAGGGTTGAGATACTTTTGGCCACGCCCCTTTTGCCTAGAAGCCCCTAAACCCATTGAAATAGCATTGGGGGTTTAAATTCGTTAGGCCCCGCCCCTTTGGGTCCAGAAGCCCAGAATACCATTCATAGTATAGACCTCGACATGGCTGAGGGTTGAGATACTTTTGGCCACGCCCCTTTTGCCTAGAAGCCCCTAAACCCATTGAAATAGCATTGGGGGTTTAAATTCGTTAGGCCCCGCCCCCTTTGGGTCCAGAAGCCCAGAATACCATTCATAGTACAGACCTCGACATGGCTGAGGGTTGAGATACTTTTGGCCACGCCCCTTTTGCCTAGAAGCCCCTAAACCCATTGAAATAGTTGTGGGGGTTTAAATTCGTTAGGCCCCGCCCCTTTGGGTCCAGAAGCCCAGAATACCATTCATAGTATAGACCTCGACATGGCTGAGGGTTGAGATACTTTTGGCCACGCCCCTTTTGCCTAGAAGCCCCTAAACCCATTGAAATAGCATTGGGGGTTTAAATTCGTTAGGCCCCGCCCCTTTGGGTCCAGAAGCCCAGAATACCATTCATAGTACAGACCTCGACATGGCTGAGGGTTGAGATACTTTTGGCCACGCCCCTTTTGCCTAGAAGCCCCTAAACCCATTGAAATAGCATTGGGGGTTTAAATTCGTTAGGCCCCGCCCCTTTGGGTTCAGAAGCCCAGAATACCATTCATAGTATAGACCTTGATATGGCTGAGGGTTGAGATACTTTTGGCCACGCCCCTTTTGCCTAGAAGCCCCTAAACCCATTGAAATTGCATTGGGGGATTTAAATTCGTTAGGCCCCGCCCCTTTGGGTCCAGAAGCCCAGAATACCATTCATAGTATAGACCTCGACATGGCTGAGGGTTGAGATACTTTTGGCCACGCCCCTTTTGCCTAGAAGCCCCTAAACCCATTGAAATAGCATTGGGGGTTTAAATTCGTTAGGCCCCGCCCCTTTGGGTCCAGAAGCCCAGAATACCATTCATAGTACAGACCTCGACATGGCTGAGGGTTGAGATACTTTTGGCCACGCCCCTTTTGCCTAGAAGCCCCTAAACCCATTGAAATAGCATTGGGGGTTTAAATTCGCTAGGCCCCGCCCCTTTGGGTCCAGAAGCCCAGAATACCATTCATAGTATAGACCTCGACATGGCTGAGGGTTGAGATACATTTGGCCACGCCCCTTTTGCCTAGAAGCCCCTAAACCCATTGAAATAGCATTGGGGGTTTAAATTCGTTAGGCCCCGCCCCTTTGGGTCCAGAAGCCCAGAATACCATTCATAGTACAGACCTCGACATGGCTGATGGTTAAGATACTTTTGGCCACGCCCCTTTTGCCTAGAAGCCCCTAAACCCATTGAAATAGTTGTGGGGGTTTAAATTCGTTAGGCCCCGCCCCTTTGGGTCCAGAAGCCCAGAATACCATTCATAGTATAGACCTCGACATGGCTGAGGGTTGAGATACTTTTGGCCACGCCCCTTTTGCCTAGAAGCCCCTAAACCCATTGAAATAGCATTGGGGGTTTAAATTCGTTAGGCCCCGCCCCTTTGGGTCCAGAAGCCCAGAATACCATTCATAGTATAGACCTCGACATGGCTGATGGTTAAGATACTTTTGGCCACGCCCCTTTTGCCTAGAAGCCCCTAAACCCATTGAAATAGTTGTGGGGTTTTAAATTCGTTAGGCCCCGCCCCTTTGGGTCCAGAAGCCCAGAATACCATTCATAGTATAGACCTCGACATGGCTGAGGGTTGAGATACTTTTGGCCACGCCCCTTTTGCCTAGAAGCCCCTAAACCCATTGAAATAGCATTGGGGGTTTAAATTCGTTAGGCCCCGCCCCTTTGGGTCCAGAAGCCCAGAATACCATTCATAGTACAGACCTCGACATGGCTGAGGGTTGAGATACTTATGGCCACGCCCCTTTTGCCTAGAAGCCCCTAAACCCATTGAAATAGCATTGGGGGTTTAAATTCGTTAGGCCCCGCCCCTTTGGGTCCAGAAGCCCAGAATACCATTCATAGTATAGACCTCAACATGGCTGATGGTTAAGATACTTTTGGCCACGCCCCTTTTGCCTAGAAGCCCCTAAACCCATTGAAATAGTTGTGGGGGTTTAAATTCGTTAGGCCCCGCCCCTTTGGGTCCAGAAGCCCAGAATACCATTCATAGTATAGACCTCGACATGGCTGAGGGTTGAGATACTTTTGGCCACGCCCCTTTTGCCTAGAAGCCCCTAAACCCATTGAAATAGCATTGGGGGTTTAAATTCGTTAGGCCCCGCCCCTTTGGGTACAGAAGCCCAGAATACCATTCATAGTATAGACCTCGACATGGCTGAGGGTTGAGATACTTTTGGCCACGCCCCTTTTGCCTAGAAGCCCCTAAACCCATTGAAATAGCATTGGGGGGTTAAATTCGTTAGGCCCCGCCCCTTTTGGTCCAGAAGCCCAGAATACCATTCATAGTATAGACCTTGATATGGCTGATGGTTAAGATACTTTTGGCCACGCCCCTTTTGCCTAGAAGCCCCTAAACCCATTGAAATTGCATTGGGGGTTTAAATTCGTTAGGCCCCGCCCCTTTGGGTCCAGAAGCCCAGAATACCATTCATAGTATAGACCTCGACATGGCTGAGGGTTGAGATACTTTTGGCCACGCCCCTTTTGCCTAGAAGCCCCTAAACCCATTGAAATAGCATTGGGGGTTTAAATTCGTTAGGCCCCGCCCCTTTGGGTCCAGAAGCCCAGAATACCATTCATAGTATAGACCTCGACATGGCTGATGGTTAAGATACTTTTGGCCACGCCATTTTTGCCTAGAAGCCCCTAAACCCATTGAAATAGTTGTGGGGGTTTAAATTCGTTAGGCCCCGCCCCTTTGGGTCCAGAAGCCCAGAATACCATTCATAGTATAGACCTCGACATGGCTGAGGGTTGAGATACTTTTGGCCACGCCCCTTTTGCCTAGAAGCCCCTAAACCCATTGAAATAGCATTGGGGGTTTAAATTCGTTAGGCCCCGCCCCTTTGGGTCCAGAAGCCCAGAATACCATTCATAGTATAGACCTCGACATGGCTGATGGTTAAGATACTTTTGGCCACGCCCCTTTTGCCTAGAAGCCCCTAAACCCATTGAAATAGTTGTGGGGGTTTAAATTCGTTAGGCCCCGCCCCTTTGGGTCCAGATGCCCAGAATACCATTCATAGTATAGACCTCGACATGGCTGAGGGTTGAGATACTTTTGGCCACGCCCCTTTTGCCTAGAAGCCCCTAAACCCATTGAAATAGCATTGGGGGTTTAAATTCGTTAGGCCCCGCCCCTTTGGGTCCAGAAGCCCAGAATACCATTCATAGTACAGACCTCGACATGGCTGAGGGTTGAGATACTTTTGGCCACGCCCCTTTTGCCTAGAAGCCCCTAAACCCATTGAAATAGCATTGGGGGTTTAAATTCGTTAGGCCCCGCCCCTTTGGGTTCAGAAGCCCAGAATACCATTCATAGTATAGACCTTGATATGGCTGAGGGTTGAGATACTTTTGGCCACGCCCCTTTTGCCTAGAAGCCCCTAAACCCATTGAAATTGCATTGGGGGTTTAAATTCGTTAGGCCCCGCCCCTTTGGGTCCAGAAGCCCAGAATACCATTCATAGTATAGACCTCGACATGGCTGAGGGTTGAGATACTTTTGGCCACGCCCCTTTTGCCTAGAAGCCCCTAAACCCATTGAAATAGCATTGGGGGTTTAAATTCGTTAGGCCCCGCCCCTTTGGGTCCAGAAGCCCAGAATACCATTCATAGTACAGACCTCGACATGGCTGAGGGTTGAGACACTTTTGGCCACGCCCCTTTTGCCTAGAAGCCCCTAAACCCATTGAAATAGCATTGGGGGTTTAAATTCGTTAGGCCCCGCCCCTTTGGGTCCAGAAGCCCAGAATACCATTCATAGTATAGACCTCGACATGGCTGAGGGTTGAGATACTTTTGGCCACGCCCCTTTTGCCTAGAAGCCCCTAAACCCATTGAAATAGCATTGGGGGTTTAAATTCGTTAGGCCCCGCCCCTTTGGGTCCAGAAGCCCAGAATACCATTCATAGTATAGACCTCGACATGGCTGATGGTTAAGATACTTTTGGCCACGCCCCTTTTGCCTAGAAGCCCCTAAACCCATTGAAATAGTTGTGGGGGTTTAAATTCGTTAGGCCCCGCCCCTTTGGGTCCAGAAGCCCAGAATACCATTCATAGTATAGACCTCGACATGGCTGAGGGTTGAGATACTTTTGGCCACGCCCCTTTTGCCTAGAAGCCCCTAAACCCATTGAAATAGCATTGGGGGTTTAAATTCGTTAGGCCCCGCCCCTTTGGGTCCAGAAGCCCAGAATACCATTCATAGTACAGACCTCGACATGGCTGAGGGTTGAGATACTTTTGGCCACGCCCCTTTTGCCTAGAAGCCCCTAAACCCATTGAAATAGCATTGGGGGTTTAAATTCGTTAGGCCCCGCCCCTTTGGGTCCAGAAGCCCAGAATACCATTCATAGTATAGACCTCGACATGGCTGAGGGTTGAGATACTTTTGGCCACGCCCCTTTTGCCTAGAAGCCCCTAAACCCATTGAAATAGCATCGGGGGTTTAAATTCGTTAGGCCCCGCCCCTTTGGGTCCAGAAGCCCAGAATACCATTCATAGTATAGACCTCGACATGGCTGAGGGTTGAGATACTTTTGGCCACGCCCCTTTTGCCTAGAAGCCCCTAAACCCATTGAAATAGCATTGGGGGTTTAAATTCGTTAGGCCCCGCCCCCTTTGGGTCCAGAAGCCCAGAATACCATTCATAGTACAGACCTCGACATGGCTGAGGGTTGAGATACTTTTGGCCACGCCCCTTTTGCCTAGAAGCCCCTAAACCCATTGAAATAGTTGTGGGGGTTTAAATTCGTTAGGCCCCGCCCCTTTGGGTCCAGAAGCCCAGAATACCATTCATAGTATAGACCTCGACATGGCTGAGGGTTGAGATACTTTTGGCCACGCCCCTTTTGCCTAGAAGCCCCTAAACCCATTGAAATAGCATTGGGGGTTTAAATTCGTTAGGCCCCGCCCCTTTGGGTTCAGAAGCCCAGAATACCATTCATAGTATAGACCTTGATATGGCTGAGGGTTGAGATACTTTTGGCCACGCCCCTTTTGCCTAGAAGCCCCTAAACCCATTGAAATTGCATTGGGGGTTTAAATTCGTTAGGCCCCGCCCCTTTGGGTCCAGAAGCCCAGAATACCATTCATAGTATAGACCTCGACATGGCTGAGGGTTGAGATACTTTTGGCCACGCCCCTTTTGCCTAGAAGCCCCTAAACCCATTGAAATAGCATTGGGGGTTTAAATTCGTTAGGCCCCGCCCCTTTGGGTCCAGAAGCCCAGAATACCATTCATAGTACAGACCTCGACATGGCTGAGGGTTGAGATACTTTTGGCCACGCCCCTTTTGCCTAGAAGCCCCTAAACCCATTGAAATAGCATTGGGGGTTTAAATTCGCTAGGCCCCGCCCCTTTGGGTCCAGAAGCCCAGAATACCATTCATAGTATAGACCTCGACATGGCTGAGGGTTGAGATACTTTTGGCCACGCCCCTTTTGCCTAGAAGCCCCTAAACCCATTGAAATAGCATTGGGGGTTTAAATTCGTTAGGCCCCGCCCCTTTGGGTCCAGAAGCCCAGAATACCATTCATAGTACAGACCTCGACATGGCTGATGGTTAAGATACTTTTGGCCACGCCCCTTTTGCCTAGAAGCCCCTAAACCCATTGAAATAGTTGTGGGGGTTTAAATTCGTTAGGCCCCGCCCCTTTGGGTCCAGAAGCCCAGAATACCATTCATAGTATAGACCTCGACATGGCTGAGGGTTGAGATACTTTTGGCCACGCCCCTTTTGCCTAGAAGCCCCTAAACCCATTGAAATAGCATTGGGGGTTTAAATTCGTTAGGCCCCGCCCCTTTGGGTTCAGAAGCCCAGAATACCATTCATAGTATAGACCTTGATATGGCTGAGGGTTGAGATACTTTTGGCCACGCCCCTTTTGCCTAGAAGCCCCTAAACCCATTGAAATTGCATTGGGGGTTTAAATTCGTTAGGCCCCGCCCCTTTGGGTCCAGAAGCCCAGAATACCATTCATAGTATAGACCTCGACATGGCTGAGGGTTGAGATACTTTTGGCCACGCCCCTTTTGCCTAGAAGCCCCTAAACCCATTGAAATAGCATTGGGGGTTTAAATTCGTTAGGCCCCGCCCCTTTGGGTCCAGAAGCCCAGAATACCATTCATAGTACAGACCTCGACATGGCTGAGGGTTGAGATACTTTTGGCCACGCCCCTTTTGCCTAGAAGCCCCTAAACCCATTGAAATAGCATTGGGGGTTTAAATTCGCTAGGCCCCGCCCCTTTGGGTCCAGAAGCCCAGAATACCATTCATAGTATAGACCTCGACATGGCTGAGGGTTGAGATACTTTTGGCCACGCCCCTTTTGCCTAGAAGCCCCTAAACCCATTGAAATAGCATTGGGGGTTTAAATTCGTTAGGCCCCGCCCCTTTGGGTCCAGAAGCCCAGAATACCATTCATAGTACAGACCTCGACATGGCTGATGGTTAAGATACTTTTGGCCACGCCCCTTTTGCCTAGAAGCCCCTAAACCCATTGAAATAGCATCGGGGGTTTAAATTCGTTAGGCCCCGCCCCTTTGGGTCCAGAAGCCCAGAATACCATTCATAGTATAGACCTCGACATGGCTGAGGGTTGAGATACTTTTGGCCACGCCCCTTTTGCCTAGAAGCCCCTAAACCCATTGAAATAGCATTGGGGGTTTAAATTCGTTAGGCCCCGCCCCCTTTGGGTCCAGAAGCCCAGAATACCATTCATAGTACAGACCTCGACATGGCTGAGGGTTGAGATACTTTTGGCCACGCCCCTTTTGCCTAGAAGCCCCTAAACCCATTGAAATAGTTGTGGGGGTTTAAATTCGTTAGGCCCCGCCCCTTTGGGTCCAGAAGCCCAGAATACCATTCATAGTATAGACCTCGACATGGCTGAGGGTTGAGATACTTTTGGCCACGCCCCTTTTGCCTAGAAGCCCCTAAACCCATTGAAATAGCATTGGGGGTTTAAATTCGTTAGGCCCCGCCCCTTTGGGTCCAGAAGCCCAGAATACCATTCATAGTACAGACCTCGACATGGCTGAGGGTTGAGATACTTTTGGCCACGCCCCTTTTGCCTAGAAGCCCCTAAACCCATTGAAATAGCATTGGGGGTTTAAATTCGTTAGGCCCCGCCCCTTTGGGTTCAGAAGCCCAGAATACCATTCATAGTATAGACCTTGATATGGCTGAGGGTTGAGATACTTTTGGCCACGCCCCTTTTGCCTAGAAGCCCCTAAACCCATTGAAATTGCATTGGGGGTTTAAATTCGTTAGGCCCCGCCCCTTTGGGTCCAGAAGCCCAGAATACCATTCATAGTATAGACCTCGACATGGCTGAGGGTTGAGATACTTTTGGCCACGCCCCTTTTGCCTAGAAGCCCCTAAACCCATTGAAATAGCATTGGGGGTTTAAATTCGTTAGGCCCCGCCCCTTTGGGTCCAGAAGCCCAGAATACCATTCATAGTACAGACCTCGACATGGCTGAGGGTTGAGATACTTTTGGCCACGCCCCTTTTGCCTAGAAGCCCCTAAACCCATTGAAATAGCATTGGGGGTTTAAATTCGCTAGGCCCCGCCCCTTTGGGTCCAGAAGCCCAGAATACCATTCATAGTATAGACCTCGACATGGCTGAGGGTTGAGATACTTTTGGCCACGCCCCTTTTGCCTAGAAGCCCCTAAACCCATTGAAATAGCATTGGGGGTTTAAATTCGTTAGGCCCCGCCCCTTTGGGTCCAGAAGCCCAGAATACCATTCATAGTATAGACCTCGACATGGCTGATGGTTAAGATACTTTTGGCCACGCCCCTTTTGCCTAGAAGCCCCTAAACCCATTGAAATAGTTGTGGGGGTTTAAATTCGTTAGGCCCCGCCCCTTTGGGTCCAGATGCCCAGAATACCATTCATAGTATAGACCTCGACATGGCTGAGGGTTGAGATACTTTTGGCCACGCCCCTTTTGCCTAGAAGCCCTAAACCCATTGAAATAGCATTGGGGGTTTAAATTCGTTAGGCCCCGCCCCTTTGGGTCCAGAAGCCCAGAATACCATTCATAGTACAGACCTCGACATGGCTGAGGGTTGAGATACTTTTGGCCACGCCCCTTTTGCCTAGAAGCCCCTAAACCCATTGAAATAGCATTGGGGGTTTAAATTCGTTAGGCCCCGCCCCTTTGGGTTCAGAAGCCCAGAATACCATTCATAGTATAGACCTTGATATGGCTGAGGGTTGAGATACTTTTGGCCACGCCCCTTTTGCCTAGAAGCCCCTAAACCCATTGAAATTGCATTGGGGGTTTAAATTCGTTAGGCCCCGCCCCTTTGGGTCCAGAAGCCCAGAATACCATTCATAGTATAGACCTCGACATGGCTGAGGGTTGAGATACTTTTGGCCACGCCCCTTTTGCCTAGAAGCCCCTA